>NC_143052.1:224049924-224201439 GCF_052426305.1 Pelodiscus sinensis
TCTACACTGCACCCTGTAGCTCGAAATAAGCTATGCAATTTGAGCTACGCAAATTGCGTAGCTTATTTTGGAATATAGCGCTGTCCACACAGCACTTATTTCAAATTAAATTGCTATTCCAAAATGTCCCTTACTCCTCGTAGAATGAAGTTTACAGGGACGTCGGAATAGCAAGCCCATTATATTTTGACATAACAGGCATGCTCAAAAGATGCAGAATAGCTATTTTGGGATATCTCCGGTATCCCAAAATAGCACTGCAGTGTAGACATAGCCTCAATGGCCTAAGACAGATGTTTCATACATACAAATAGATCATAAACAGAGATTGGATAAGGGCATTTTAGTCCAGGGAAGAGGACTGGATGACACTGTTTTGGAATTTATCCGTGTTTAGCTTTAATCATCCAGAGAGACCACCATTGAGTGACATGAGACACTCCCTCCTTCAGGGCATGAGAGTATTAAGTCTTCATGGTATTTTATCTAGCCTCTAGAGACCTAGCCTAAAATTCAAGAGAGACGAGTATAGGCAAAGTTTCAGCAGGAAATGGCCTTGTGTATATATTTGTTAACACTCTACAATAACTATGGTATAAACATTTGTAATACCCAAATGAATTCCTCTTCAAAAAATCCAAATGCATTGTAGCATTCTTCCAGAAGTGTATATATAAAAAGCCCATTTTTGAAAGTTGTTGTTCATCATGTTGCCTTTGTGTCACATGCAAACAAGCATAATGCTCCCTGGGTTGTTGCCACTATTCTAAATTACTTTCCACATGTTGACTTATGTGTGACATGCTAAATCTGACAACCTTGCTTCCATCAGCTACTTCTAGGAATTCTACCAGTAAAATATATATTAAATAAGAAAATATTGTGTATTTTGTTCTTAACACAATCCTGCCTGCAAGTAAGGGAGGAGAATAAGCTATTGTGACATGCAGTCGCCCCCAGAAAATAAGTTATTATGACATGCAGTGACAGAAACAAGTAGCATTCTCCTTCCATCTTCTGAAAGTACCTTGAGTATTTGTCAGTAAGCAGAAGCTGGAATCTATTCACTCATTTCTTTTCACAGCACTTATCAAATTCCAGCCTCACCCACACACATATGACTTCATTGTCTTCAGTGTGACTCGAATGAACATTCAACTGTAGAACCTGGTCTTATCTCTAAAGGAATGGGAGTGATGCATTATCACCCTTAACATTGCTTTAAATGATGACTAAGCAAAATTGAAGGTGTGAGCACCTGAATGTCAAGGAGTTAAATAAAATTAACCCTACATAATTAGATGTCTGCCATTTGTAACTGGTTTCTTTGCTTGCAATGGCTGGAAACATTTCAATTTTGACAGAAAGTGAGACATTTCTGAAATATAAAAAATTGTCAGCTAGGGTTTTTTGTTTTTTTAGTTTGTTTGTTTGTTTGTTTGTTTGTTTGTTTGTTTGTTTGTTTGTTTGCCAGA
Source organism: Pelodiscus sinensis (assembly GCF_052426305.1). Taxonomy (NCBI): domain Eukaryota; kingdom Metazoa; phylum Chordata; order Testudines; family Trionychidae; genus Pelodiscus; species Pelodiscus sinensis. Next base: position 224,051,400 of record NC_143052.1, read on the forward strand.
ATACAAGTAATTGAGATTTCAGGACCAAGTACTTCTTTTCTATTTTTATTTTAGATGCATGTTTTTAGTAAGGTGTGAGATTCTTAAGAAACGAAGATTGTTTCACCCAAGCATTGCATGTCTGATCATGATGACTGTGTAAAAAAAGAGGTTAATCAGAGAAATGGACCGAGACCACAACTCTAGTTTCACCTACACTCAGATGATGGAGAAGTTTGGGTCAAAACATTGTGGATCACCATGCATCTAGTTAATGAGCTTGTTAATGTTGTAAGTATATTTATAGTAAAATGGAATTACTTTTATGTGAACTGCATGCATACCACGCTGTGGGAGAACACTTGAATCTCCAGAAGTTAAAAGCAATCTGAATGATAAAACCTCAAAGGCATTAAATTGGAGGTTAAATTAGTTATTGAACTAACTGTGTGCTGATACCATCCATTTAAGTGGGAATGGACAATAAGATGATAATTGCATAAATCCTCATATCACAGTAGAACAGGTTCAATGCCACAAGTATAAAGATGCTTTTTTTCACATGAAGTCTGATTAAGAATAGTGTCAAGATGAAAAACGTATTTTTATGACATATAATCAAGTTAGTCTCTGCTGCAAAAGAATTATAAGGCTTAAACAGCTCTACATTGGGGGAGGGGGGTATCAGAAAAGTTGTATTTTAATCCTGGTGGTACAGGTGTCTCCCATAAATATGCTACAAAGGTGACTACTTTATAAATATGCCCCATTTTGCAGGTTGAGCGAACAGATTGTACTTAGGGTTTTCCTCATTAATGATGAGTTTCATATTCTGTTTAAAATTCTGATTTTATGATATAAGTAAATTTGAGGCCACAATGAATTATACATCATTTTAATAATGCATACAACATAGTTAACAGCTACATTAGGATAGCATTTCATATAAAAGATACAATAGTTTAACTACAGATAGCCTTTTAAGTGCTGGTTTGTCTGTATATTACAGTCCCTGCCTACAGTAGTGCTAATCTTCTCATATGGGAGAGGTTTCCCTCTCTACATCTATCAGGAAAGCAAACCACATGCAGAAAGGAGTGTGTGATGCAACTTCTAAAAACGAGAAGAGATCTATACTGGGCCAACCTCAGATAGCTGCTTCTGGGTCAATGCAGCTCCATTTTGCCTTGTTGGGGTGGCAAACTCTGACTCAACGCCACATTTTAACTATGTTTATAAGCTAAAAATACACAGAAGATACGTCCTGGCATTATGTAATATAAGTAGATAGTTACTCCAGAATTTGAGTGGTTCTCTGCACTATACTTCCCTACCTTAACTGCAGAGAATTCCTAGAACACTGGTGACATTTTATCCATCTATCTAATCTATCTAATCGGCCCGCAACGCCTGTGCCAGCACTGCTTCTGTCTTCTCTGCCTGTAGCCAGACAGACCATCTGACCATGGATGCCTCTACCCAGCTCCTGGTGTGGTTTTGTAGGGACTGTGGCTTGCAATTCCCACTTATTGAAATCTAGGTTGCAGAGATCATCCAATGTGAAAGGTGCCTGCTAGTGGGATCTGTCAAGAAGCAGATGGGAGAGCTACAGGAGGAGGTGGCTAGGCTGAGGAGCATTCGAATCTACAAGCAATTCTTGGACAGTATTCGTGTTGAAACAGCTGAGGTAGCTGTCCCACTACACAAGACTGCTGACACGCCACTGATGGAGGAGGAGATGACTCAGGGAGGACACTGGCAGCTGGTTACTTTTGGCAGCAGGCAGTGCTCCACCCCTGCTCCCAACTTTCCCACTGTGGTACTGGGAAACAGTTACTCTTCTTGATACAGGAGATAAGGAATCACCCCCTACAGCTGAGGAGTAGTAGCCTTATACCCTCAAGGCTGGGAGGTCTGCTACCACCACTACGAGGAGGAAACATAGGGTAGTGGTGGTTGGAGACTCTCTTCTGAGAGGGATGGAGGCACCCATCTGTTGCCCTGACATGTCATCTCAGGAGGTATCCTGCCTGCCAGGGACCCATAGCCAAGATGTTATGGAGGTATTTTCAAGGATTATCTGGTCCTCTGACTAGTACCCCTGCTACTCATCCATGTGGGCACTAATGATACTGCAAGTGTGACACTGAGCAGATCAAGAGTAACTACAGGGCTCTGGGAGTATGGGTGAAAGAGTATGGAGTGCAGGTGGTATTCTCTTCAGTCCTTCCTGTCAAAGGTAGGGACCCAAGTAGAGACAGGTGTAATCTGGAGCTGACTGCCTGGCTCTGAAGATGGTGTCACCAGGAGAGCTTTGGCTTCCTCAACAACGGAAAGACCGCTAAGCAGGGATGGGGTTCACCTTTTGAGGAAGGGGAAGACCGTATTTGGAAGCAAATTAGCTAACCTAGTGAGGAGAGCTTTAAACTGGGTTCGACGAGGCAGGTGACCAATGCCTACAGATACGTGAAGAACATGGAGACCTGGGAGATGAGTCCAAAATGGGAGGGAAAGTGGGCTATAATAACAGAGAAAAAAGAGGGACAAAGTAGAACTGGGAGGCAAGGTCAAATCAGTATCTTAGATATACAAATGCAAGAAGTATGGTGAATAAGCAGGAAGAACTTGAAGTGCTAATAAATAAACACAACTATGACATCGTTGGTAACACAGAGACTTGGATAATACAAACAATTGGAATATTGGTATAGAAGGGTACAGCTTACTCAGAAAGGATAGGCAGGGGAAAAAGAGAGGAGGTGTTGCCTTATTTATTAAAAATGTACACATTTGGACTGAGGTGGAGATGGACGTAAGAACCAGATGTGATGAGAGTCTCGGGATTAGGTTAAAAGGGATAAAAAACAAGAGTGTTGTCATGCTAGGAGTCTACTACAGACCACCTACTCAGGTAGAAGAGGTGGATGACACTTTTTTAAACTACTAACAAAATCATCTAAAGCGCAGCATTTGGTGGTGATGGGGGACTTCAACTATCCAGACATATGTTGGGAAACTAGCACAGTGGGACACAGACTATCCAATAAGTTCTTGGACTGCATTGGAGAGAACTTTTTATTTCAGAAGGTTGAAAAAGCTATCCGGGGAGAACCTTTTCTAGATTTGATCTTAATAAATAGGGAGGAGCTGGTTGAGAATTTGAAAGTGGGAGGCAGCTTTGGTGAAAGTGATCATGAAATCACAGAGTTCATGATTCTAAGGAATGGTAGAAAGGAGATCAGAAAAATATAGACAATGGATTTCAGGAATACAGATTTTGGTAAGCTCAGAGAGCTGGCAGGTAAGGGCCCATGGGAAGCAAGACTAAGGGGAAAAACAACTGAAGAGAGTTGGCAGTTTTTTTAAAGGGACATCATTAATGGCCCAAAAGCAAGCTATTCTGCTGCATAAGAAAGATGGAAAGTATGACAAAAGTCCGCCTTAGCTTAACCAGGAGATATTGCATGATACAAAAATAAAAAAGGAGTGATATATGAAAAGTGGAAACTAGGAAAAATCACAAAGGATGAATATAAGTGAACAATACACGTATTCAGGGGCAAGATTAGAAAGGCAAAGGCACAAAATGAGCTCAAACTAGCTATAGACATAAAGGGTAACAAGAAGACTTTCTATAAATATATTAGAAGCAAGAGGAAGACCAAGGACAGGGTAGGCCCATTGCTCAGTGAGAAGGGAGAAATAATAACTGGAAACTTAGAAGTGGCAGAGGTGCTCACAGCAGGACTCAGTACCATCTAGACCATCCCTGATAGATGTCTATCTAACTTGCTCTTAAATATCTCCAGAGATGGAGATTCCACAACCTCCCTAGACAATTTATTCCAGTGTTTAACCACCTGGACAGTTAGGAAGTTTTTCTTAATGTCCAGCCCAAACCTCCCTTGCTGCAGTGTAAGCCCATTGCTTCTTGCTCTATCCTTAGAGGCCAAGGAGAACAATTTTTCTCCCTCCTCCTTGTGGCACCCTTTTAGACACCTGAAAACCATTATCAGGACCCCTTTCAGCATACATCTACAGTAGCCCCCCTAGATTGATCCAGGGAGGCTAATGAGGGTGACCAGAATTGCAAATCAAGCCCGGGATTTAAATATTCCGTGCTTGATTTGCATGTTCCCGGCTGGTCGCCATTTTAGAAATTGACTAGCCTGAAGTAACTGCCCGCATCTACACGCAGCAGTGAAACGGTATTCTGGAATAAAGCCCCTAAATCGAATTAGGTGGTAAACCTCATTCCACGAGATTGATCGAAGAGGCTGGTGTAGACGTACCCTCAGTCTTCCCCTTTCCAAACTCAACAAACCCAATTCTTCCAGTCTTCCTTCATAGCTCATATTCTCTAGACCTTTAGTCATTCTTGTTGCTCTTCCTTGGACCGTCTCCAAATTCTCCACTTCTTTCTTGAAACATGGTGCCCAGAACTGGACACAATACTTCAACTGAGGCCTAATCAGTGCAGAGTAGAGCAGAAGAATTACTTCTTTTGTCTTGATCACAACACTCCTGTTAATGTACCCCAGAATCATATTTGCTTTTTTGGGACAGCGTCACGTTGTTGACTCATTTTTAACTTGTCATCTAGTATGACTCCTAGATCCCTTTCTGCAGGACTCCTTCCTAGACAGTTGCTTCCCATTCTGTATGTGTGAATCAGATTGTTCCTTCCTAAGTGGAGTATTTTGCATTTGTCCTTATTAAACTTCATCCTATTTACCTTAAACCATTTCTCCAGTTTGTCCAGATCATTTTGTATATTTACCCTATACTCCAAAGCAGTTGCAATGCCTTCCAACTTGGTATCATCTGCAAAATTAATAAGCATGATGCCAATATCTAAATGGTTGATGAATATATTGAACAGAACTGGTCCCAAAACAGACCCCTGTGGAACCCCACTTGTTATGCCCTTCTCACAGGATTGTGAACCATTAATAACTACTCTCTGAGAATGGTTATCCAGCCAGTGATGCACCCACCTTATAATTACCCCATCTAAACTATATTTTCCTAATTTATTGATAAGAATATCATGCGAGACCGTATCAAATGCCTTACTAAAGTCTAGGTGTACCATGTCCACTGCTTCTTTCTTATCCACAAGACTCATTATCCTATCAAAGAAAGCTATCAAATTGGTTTGACATGATTTGTTCTTTACAAATCCATGCTGGCTGTTACCTATCACCCTATTATCTTCCTGGTGTTTGTAGACAACTGTCTAAATAATTTGCTTCATTATCTTTCCTGGAAAAGAAGTTAAACTGACTGGTCTATAGTTCTCTGGGTTGTTCTTATTTCCCTGTTTATAGATGGGCACTATATTTGCCCTTTCCCAGTCTTCTGGAATCTCCCGATTTCCACGACTTTTCAAAGATGATAGCTAAAGGTGCAGATACCTCATCTATCAGCTTCTTGATTACTCTAGGATGCATTTCATTAGGCTCTGGTGACTTGAAGACATCTAACTTTTCTAAGACATTTTTAACTTTTTCTTTTCTTTTTTTTAACCTGTGCCACGGCTGCGACTTTGCTCCCGGTGTCCCTGGTCTGCTGGGGACCGTCTCCAGCAGACCAGGGGCACCGGGAGGAAAGCCGCAGTCGCGGCACAGTCCCGCGCTTCTGAGGCTTTGCTCTGGCAAAGCCTCAGAGGCGCGGGAACCCACCGCTGCTGCGGCTTTGCTCTCAGTGCCCCTGGTCTGCTGGAGACGGTCCCCAGAAGACCAGGGGCACCGGGAGCAGCTTTTCTCGCCCCGGAGGTCGAGGTGGCGGGACCGCTGCCTGCGAGCTCCGGGGAGAGAAAGCCCCGTTCGTAAGTGTGGATCCGACGTAAGTCAGATCCGCGTAAGTCGGGGACTGCCTGTATCTGCATTTTTGAGCCCAATCCAAAGGCCACTGAAGTCAGTGGGAGTTTTTCCACTGACTTTAATGGGCTTTGAATCAGGCTTTTAGCTAAGAAACTGATATGTACTTTGAATCAATGTTGCTGTTTCTATATTTGAAAAGATTCTGTGGAGGTTTTACATTCTAGTAACAAGGTGTCCACTTTCAGATGGCATTCTCCAGACCATTCTCAAATCCCATTGTTTCTGTACTGAACTTTTTTCTTTTTTTTTTACCAACAAACATGACAAATGATTTTACTGATATATTAAGAATTCTGGTTTCTGGAAGCAACAAACCCTGGTGACATTGTCATCTATTCCTGTAAACAAATAAACTTAGGATGAAAATGCAATTTCTCAAATATAAGTTCAGATGATTCATTTCAAAAGCTGCCTTTACAGTACTGACAGGATAGAAGGAAAACATAATGTCACTGGCAGCCAGCTCTACATTGTTGTTATATTAGAAACAAGGTTAAGTTATAAATAGTAATCTTTATACAATGCCTGTCCTATATATGAAACAGACAACATTAAGTTCTCTCCTGTCGAAATAATTGTTAAATGGAGAACAGTACATTAGATAGATATTAAAATGTAACAGGATTATGCTTGAATGGATAACAATGGCTCCATTCTTGGGAAGATATTATATCAAGACCCAATTTGTTATCATACTGCTAATAGCACTACTGTTCTCAAAATGATGTGGCATCTTGAATGAGCCAGAGTGGAACAGATGATTGGCTTAATGTTCCATACAGAATAGTGTGTAATAGCACAATGACTAGTGCAAAGGCAGTATCACAAGGCTGGTCCATGCAGATTAGTGTGTAATAGCACAAAGACTAGTGCAGAAGCATGGGACTAGTCTTGTCAAAGCGGGGCACAGGTTGGATCACAGGAATGTAATGAGTTCAATGCCTACAAGGGAACACAACAGTTGAATATTATCACTGGGGATAACCCCATCTTGGGTACATCTACACTGCAACATTATTTTGAAATAACTTAGTTCACATCAAAATAAGTGCTGTGTAGATGCTCCCAATTTCAAAATCAGCTATTTTGAAATAAACTATGCAACTGATGTAGCTCAATTTGCATAGCTTATTTCAAGTTAAGCCCTGCTGTATAGAGCCACCCCTCCATTGCCTTGTCCTCATAATGCTAAGTTTCTGAGATCCAAAATGGTCTGTTGACTTCTGCATTACCATGGAAAGGCCTGATGATTATAATTCCTGGGATGATTAGAAATACAATCAAATGTCTTTTTTCCCACTGATTGCTCTCTCAAACATATTTCTTTTAAAAATAAATGAAATAAATCCCTCTCTCTAGTAGCCACTCAGATGACTAAATCCCTTTGTAGATCTAGTCCCAACTGCAAATTAGGTTCCTAAATCCAAACTGCTGATTCTCTAAGTTGCTTAGGTGCCACTTAAATCTCTAGGCACCTATGTTTTGTCTGAAAAAAAGTCCCCTAGGGAACTGTAGTGAGCAGGGTTGGCCACTCACTGATCCTGAGGAGGAAGAACCCTGCTCTGAGCCTGGGTGGGCTGAAACAGAGCCTGCCCTTTAAGACCACAGAGGCCTAGGGGTGGGGCAGGAAGTATAAAAGCTGAGCCCAAAAGCTCCATAAGGGCCCAGCTGCCAGCAGGAGCAGAGACCAACCCTGAACTCTCTTGCCAGGAGAACCCTAAAGATCTGGTCAAGGCTGATGACTGGCCCGGGCCAGGCACTGAAGAGGATACCCTTTTCTCCCACCCCCAAAAGTGGACTACACAGACCCTGTGTACCCGCTGCTGCCTGGGAGCCAGGTGCAGACTGAGGGGGAGTCCAGAAGTGACCCAGGGGTAGCGGAGGATGGTCAGGTGGATCTGATAACCCTTTGATGCGTGTCAGCATGTTTCGGAATGGAGTCCACGCTGAGCCCAGTAGCTGCTAAGGTGGCCACTGCTAGGGCCCAGGGCTGGGACACAGTGGAGTAGGGAGGGCCCGCTTCTCCTCTGCCACCCCCCATATGGGTGGCAATCTCTCCCTCCCCACTTGTGCTGGGAAAACTGTTTACTTGCCTGCCCCACCCTGAATCAGGACCTGGGCTGCCATTTGACTCTGAGAACTGTTTGTTTTTCTGCCCCACCCTGAACCAGGGTTGGGGCTGTGTTGACATTCAGGCTAGTGTGGGCATTGAGGCCTGTTCCACTCCCAGGTCCCACTGTCTTAAAGGGGCGCTGGACTAATAAGTATAGGCATGAGCACCAATCAGGGGCCCAGGATTGAGTGAGACCACTTACAGGCACCTAAAAATCTGCCTTTGTGCATGCATCCAGAAGCAGAGGTAGACATTTCCCTCTGTTCTGTGTGCTAACTTTGTGGTCCTCATTTTTAGGAATCCATCTCTCCCCATGTATTATAGAGGGAACCTGAGCACATAACTCAGGTGACAGGGTGCCTAAATGTTAGACATTGAAATACTCAGCCCCCTTTGTGGGTCTTTCACTGGCTGGTTGAAATAGCAAGATCTAGCCTTGATTTTAACTTATTAACTGTCTTTTCCCTCAGCCCACAACACCAACAGATTCCGGACACAAATAAACTCTGCCTTTTGCATATCTCAGTGATTCATGGAATATCACTCCCCTCCCTACCCCCCAAGACCTGAATCAGGAAAACAGTAGCTCTCCTGCTGTAGTTAAAAATGAAACTAAGATTGGCTGGCAGTAGCTATACAGATATTTTGGTGATTGCAAGATGCTTCAGACCTTTTGGATGCTCAGTAATGTATACACTACATTTTCAGATACAAATAAGAAATCTGATAAATTATCTTCCAAATGATTAATACAAATATTTAAAGAAGATGTTTCTATGCTTAATGTGTTTGTATTTTTCACAATATTCACTGTTTGTATGGATCGCTTTTTATGTTTCATCCTCTGCCAGGCCCCATAAAACTTTTATAAAAGAAAAATATGTTAATACATATAAATAAATGAATCTAGTCTCAGAAACCTAAAAGTGCAAGTAAATAAATTATATCTATTTTAAATTCCTTGTCTGAATCTCAAGGCAATAAAGGTATAGGCTTTGACTTACATCTCCAAATTGGATTTGTGACACAGAATCCAATTTATATAAGACACAGAATATCTTACTGCCCCTGTATAAAACTATGGTACGCCCACATCTTGAATACTGTGTACAGATGTGGTCTCCTCACCTCAAAAAAGATATTTTGGCCTTGGAAAGGGTTCAGAAAAGGGCAACTATAATGATTAGGGGTTTGGAACGAGTCCCATATGAGGAGAGGTTGAAGCGACTGGGACTTTTCAGTTTAGAAAAGAGAAGACTGAGGGGGGATATGATAGAGGTCTATAAAATCATGAGTGGTGTGGAGAGGGCGCATAAAGAAAAGTTATTTATTAGTTCCCATAATAGAAGAACTAGAGGACACCAAATGAAATTAATGGGGAGCAGGTTTAAAACTAATAAAAGAAAGTTCTTCTTCACACAGCGTGTAGTCAACCTGTGGAACTCCTTGCCAGAGGAGGCTGTGAAGGCTAGGACTATAATAGAGTTTAAAGAGAAGCTAGATAATTTCATGGAGGTTAGGTTCATAAAAGGCTATTAGCCAGGGGATAAAATGGTGTCCTTGGCCTCTGTTTGTCAGAGGCTGGAGAGAGATGGCAGGAGACAAATCGCTTGATCATTGTCTCGACCGCCACATCAGGGTCGGGGATGTGGACATGCCCGTCTGCCTGGTGGGGGATTTGGCCTACACCCTACAGCACTGGATGATGAAGCCGTACATGGGGCAGCTCAACCCCTCCTGGCAGGCCTTCAATGCCAGGCTCACCAGGGCCCGCATTGCAGTGGAGGGGGCCTTCAGCCGACTGAAAGCACACTTTGGGTATGTCTACACTATCACCCTAGTTCGAACTAGGGTGGTAAAGTAGGCAACCGGAGTTGCAAATGAAGCCCGGGATTTGAATTTCCTGGGCTTCATTTGCATAAAGCCGGGCGCCGCCGTTTTTAAATGTCTGCTAGTGCGGACTCTGTGCCGCGCGGCTACACGCGGCACGGACTAGGTAGTTCAGACTAGGTTTCCTAATCCAAACTACCTAGTCCGTGCCGTGTGTAGCCGCGCGCATGGAGTCCGCACTAGCGGACATTTAAAAATGGCGGCGCCCTGCTTTATGCAAATGAAGCCCGGGAAATTCAAATCCCGGGCTTCATTTGCAACTCCGGTTGCCTACATTACCATCCTAGTTCAAACTAGGGTGGTAGTGTAGATATACCCTAAATGTGCCTCCTCACCCACCTCGACCTCACCAAGCACAATATCCCTTACGTGGTGGCAGCATGTTGGGGGATGCACAATTTATGTGAATGAAAAGGGGAGGCTTTCCTGCTAGCCTGGATTGCTGTGGCTGACCGCATGGCTGGCCAGTACATGCAACCCCGCACGGCCGCCATCCAGGAAGCCCAGCGGGGGGCCGTCCTGATCCAGGAAGCCCTGTGGGAGAGCTTCCATATGGAGGAGGACTGAATTCTCCCTGCATGCCCCACTGGGGCCTTCTTCCACCCTCCCCTCCTTCCCCTTTCCTCCCTAACCCCCCTTCCTAATGTAAAATAAAGACAACTGTTTTGCCAACAAAAATCTCCTTTTATTTTACATAACTGGGGTGGGGGGAGGAGGAGTGAGGGTGGGAGAGGGGAGGGGGAAACCTGGGAGGAGGGAGCTGGAAGGGGAGGCAGGGGAGGAAGGGAAGGGAAAGCTCAGGGTTGGGGGTCCTACTGGCTCTCCTGTCTCGCAGCACTGCGGGTGCAGGGGTATCAGGGGGGAGTGGGTGTGGAGGGTGGGGTAGGAGGAATGGGGGGTGTGGAGGAAGCAGGAGGGGGAGCAGGGGTGGGAGGATGACCGTGAATTGGGGCAGCCGCAGGGGCTAGAGCTGGAGGAGGCAGGAACCTGTCCACCAAGATCTGGAGGTGACCTCTGAGGGCACGGCCCTGCTCCTCCAGCACATCCAAGCTCCGCTGATGCAGCCGCAGGGCCTCCTGGATCCAGGGGTCCTGGGTGCGGAGCAGGTGCTCTAGTAGCCGCAGGTGCCGCCGGTGGTAATCCTCCAGGTTTCTGGCCTGGGTGTGGGTGGCTGTTGCAGGTGGGGTGGTGCACCCTGCAGTCCCAGGTGCTGTGGCTGTGGTGAAACAAGAGCAGTGGTCAGTTCTTCCTGGGGACTCAGTGGGTGAAACCCAGCCCCGCTCTGTAAGGTGAGGTCGGCGTGTGGGGAACGGACAAGGGCCCTGCATGACACCCAGCTGCTGCTCCATGGTGGGCAAGGCCCTGGACTCCCTCTCCCCCCATGCCCTCCATACACATAAGGGGAGCATGATGGCACTCACATGTGGAACCCTCCCTGGCCTCGGACGACACAGCCGATGTGCTCTGTGGGATGCCTCAGAGGTCCTGGGTAGGCTCCTTACAGGCTCCTGACTTTCGACGTCCTCCTCCTCCTCCTCCGTGTCAAGGACGGGGCCCTCTGCTCCGGGGTCGATCACCACTCGGGGGGCATTGACTGCGTGAGCCCCCAGGATCTCAGAATGAAGGGTCCAGAGTCCAGGGTCTCAGAATGAAGGCATGTCTCCGGGTCAGCTCCTGGCTGGGAGGCCCTGGAGTAGGCCTGCCGCAGGCCTTTAATCTTGCAGCGGACCTGTTCCTGGGTCCGCATGTGGCCTCTGGTGGCCAGGCTGGCAGCCATCCTGTGGCTAGTGTGGAGATTGTGGACGTTGGAGGCCTCCCCACAAACGTCGATGAGGTCCACGATCTCCACACTACACCAGGCGAGCGCCCACCTCTTGTGGCCCTGGGAAGGCTCCTGGGAGCCGCCAGCCTGGTCCTGGGAAGAGGCGGAGGGCTGGATGGCAGCGGGTGGTTGGCTCATGCTGTGACAGGTGCAGGGTCTGCTGGCTGGGTGCTGGCAGGCTTGCAACTGGCACAAGCACTGTAGCCAGCCCGTGCCCCTTTAAGGACTCTGGGGCTGGGAGGAGGGCAGAAGAGTTTCCCTGGTTTGGCCCAGAGTGGCCACCAGGGCAAGCTGGGGAGGGCTAGCCTCCCACTAGTTCAAATTAAGTGGCTACACAGCCCTTAATTCGAACTACTTAATTCGAACTAGGCGTTTCTCCTCGTAGAATGAGGTTTACCTAGTTCGAATTAAGCGCTCCGCTAGTTCGATTTAAATTCAAACTAGCGGTTTATATGTATAGCCGCTATTAAAGTTAATTCGAACTAACGACTGTTAGTTCAAATTAACTTTGTAGTGTAGACATACCCTATGATTCATTAGAACCCATCCAACCAAACATGCAGTGAAGCTCCCCCACCAGGAAAAGAGCCCAATAATGATTTGGGGTTAGATATCTGAAAATGTGTATTGGAGTTAGGTGCACAACTATTATTAAAGGTCAAAGAGAGTTGCATGCTTAACTTCTTTAGGGACTTCTGAGAATACCAGCATGAAATCTTTTTTCTTTGAATGTTTGTTTTCTAGGCTGTGAATTCATTGGCATGAGGGCTATTTCTGAACATATGGTATTAAACGGTATTAAACACATTAAATATTTTAGTATGAATAACAAAGTGGAGATCAAAGGTGCAACTCTTCAGCAGTGGTTTCCTGACCTCATTTTTGCCCCAGAACTAGTTCAGCAACAATAAAGCATAATTTTGTTTTCATTGTGGCAAAATAATATATTTTCTGAATCTTTATAAGGTAATCCCTTCATAATTTACTTTCAGCAGCAGCTTCAGATTCAAATCTATGGCTGTGTCTAGACTACATGCCTCTGTCGGTGTAGACGGAGTAGTGTAGACGGAGCTTGGTCCTGCCTTGAGGGCGGGGGGCTGGACTCGATGACCTCTCGAGGTCCCTTCCAGTCCTATTATTCTATGATTCTATGATTCTATGATTAGACACATAGGCAAAGGCAAATGAGGCCGCGATTTAAATGATCGCGGCTTCATTTACATTTACAGCTGATCAACTGTTTGGCCGCTCAGCACGCTAGTCTGGACGCTCCCCTGCCGACATCAAAGCCCTTTGTCGGCAGCCCAGTTATTCCTCATGGGATGAGGTTTACCGGGGCTGCCGACAAAGGGCTTTGATGTCGGCAGGGGAGCGTCCAGACTAGCGTGCTGAGCGGACAAACGGCTGATCAGCTGTTTGTCGGCTCAGCGTGGCAGCCATGTAAATGTAAATGAAGCCGCGATCATTTAAATCACGGCTTCATTTGACTTTGCCAAACAAACAAATCTACATGGCTCCGTTAACGGAGCCATGTAGTTTAGACGTACCCTAAGAGTGACCCAAATTGCAACTAAGTTTAGTGCCAATTGTCTACTGTTATATACCACATGAGCAGTAGAATTAACTATGATTCAGTGGTGCAGTGAGAATTTGTATCTCTGATGTATGCACTTGTTCTTCTCTAAGGACATGTCTACACTAGGAAATTATTTTGCAATAGCTAAATTGGAAAGAATAACTCCTGAAATAACAAAGTCGAAATAGCATGTCCCCACAACATGTTTGAGGCAGGCTTTCTCAAGGGCACTGGGGAGTAATTACTTTGAAGGACTTTGTGGAGTAATTATTTCAAAATAGCAGCAGTTGAGCATCCACATGAATGCTATTTTGAAATAACTATTTCAAAATAAGTGTTATTCTCTGAGGAAAGCACAAGTACAGATTTCGAAATAACCAGCCTGTTATTTCAAAATAACTTAGTAGTGTGGACTCTCTACTTATTATTTTAAAATAAGAAGAGTTATTTTGAATAACTCCCTAGTGTAGACCAGAGCTTAAAATGTTAAGGCTTTTATTTTTAATAGTAGGAGAAGTTGATGTAGGCAGGCATAAATCTGAAAGATTTTATGGGAAAGAGGAGCAATGAAGTAGAATTGTAAAATGGAGCAAGAAATTTTCATCATGAGCAAAATGTAGCCAGTATTAAAATATATTGGGGCTCGTGAAGTTTTTCTTTCATTAAAATGAATAGAAACCTCACATGCTTATTTTGGTGAAAATTTTGTGGCTGCCTTTCAGTAGCCAGTCTTAGTATTTGCTGGTAGCCTTGATGAGCCCTGGGCATGTAGGCACATCATAAGATGTCTGTTACAGACATGAAGTTAAAGGTTGTAGGAAGCTTTATTCTACCCTCTGCTGCCAGGAGGATTTATTTTTTGCTATTAATAAAGGAAATTTTGACTGGCTCCAATCTTCTTTGTTAATCCTATAGAGGACAAGTTAGATCTCTCTGGTCTGGCACCCTTGGAACCCAACCCGTCCTGAACAAGGGAATTTGCCAGATCAGGGGAGATACCCTGCCACCAGACTCCCAGGACACTGCCTCTCCCTCCAGCTGACTCTGCTCCGGCCCCACTGCCACTGTGCTCTAGCCTTGATGCTAAAAAGCTTGGGCTCCAGCCCTCTGCTGTCAGCTGGCTGGGGATTTCCTGGGGTGGAGCTACCTAGCTGCTGCAGTCCTGCTTCTGTCCCATTTGGCCAGGGCTTCACAGGGATGGGGCTCACTGGCTGCTGGTGGCCCCACTGCTGCCGTGCCCCACCAGGGCTCCTGGGGATGAGGCTTCGCAGCTGTCCTGCTGCTACTGCTCTAGCACAGGGCTCTCCAGGGATGGGGCTCCACAGCTGTTCTACTGATGCTGCACCAGGACAGGGCTCCCTGGGAATGGGGCTTGATGATCCCACTACTGTCCCACCTAGCTGGGGCACTCCAAAGATGGGGCTCACCGGTCCTGATGATGGGTTTTCCCATTCTGGACCCCCAACCTGCTCGCACTCCTGGGCACTCTCTGGTCCAGCAACATTCATGATCCTTCCAGACCATGGATGTTACCAGACCAAAGATTTAGGAGGTTCAACCTGTAGATTCCCAAAGCCGCAAATTGTTTGAATGACTTAAAACTAGATTTCTGTAGTATTTTGAAAAATTGATTAAACAAACACTAGAGATTTAGGAGTACAAACCACTTCTAAAGGCTTCTTGTGCAAGTAAACCCCTCAGGACCTTTTGAAAATCAGTCTCTTGAGTCTTAATGCTTAGGTCTTAGTATGCAGCGTTTGCATTATTCAATATTTGTGCCAACACTCTGCAAGGAGTGACCTTGCATTGGTGGGAGAATGACTAGATAGCTTAACAGGACTTTCCCATTTCTAATATCTATGACTTTATGGTCAGAGATCTACAGTTAATAGCCTTACATCGTTTAGATAGATGATATGCCACCTGTGTGTAAGACCACTACAGAAAGATCTATTTCATTTGGACAGTCTAACAATTAATTTTTTTCACATAACTGTTGCACTTGGATTCATTTGTTAGACTGTGTTAAACTTAGAAAAGCTACTGAATTTATGGGATTACTAAAAGTTGATCCAGAAGCAGTGAAGATAGTTCACTATAATAACCTAATAAATAATTGGAATGAGTCTCCTGTGCCTAAAAATTGATATCTAGCACTAAAATGTAAGATTAACAACAAACAGAATTGGAAATGACAAAGAATTTTGATAAAAGCAACAAAAAGTTTCTCAAGGTACAATACATCCTTTAGATTGCAAGCAGTTCAGAGTAGGGATTGTCTCTTTACTCTGCCTTTGCACAATGGGGCCCCACTCTGAACTGGGGCCTTTGGGAGTTACTATAATATACATGTTGAATAATACACAATTTCCCTTAACACATAAATAGGAACATTGGTGTCTTTTTTGAACTATTTAGGTGCCATCCATCTACAGGTTTGACAGCTGAATAGGAAAAAAGTTTTAGTGCTTGGTCAGAATGGCTCATAAAAACAAAAATAAACTGAAAAAAAGAAATTAAAAGAACTTAATATTTTCATAGGGGTCTCTAATTGTATAGGACTTATCAAGTTTTCCTGGAATTCTGCTTACCTCAGATGAGCTTTGCAGTTTCTGCTATCTTTTTGCTAAATAGCTGGTCTCTATGGGTATGTCTACACTACAAAGTTAATTCGAACTAATGGACGTTAGTTCGAATTAACTTTGATAGGTGATACACTAGCGCTCCGCTAGTTCGAACTTAATTCGAATTAGCGGAGCGCTTAGTTCGAACTAGGTAAACCTCATTGTACGAGGACTAAGCCTAGTTCAAACTTACTAGTTCGAATTAAGGGGTGTGTAGCCCCTTAATTCAAACTAGTGGGAGGCTAGCCCTCCCCAGCTTTCCCTGGTGGCCACTCTGGCCAACACCAGGGAAACGCGTATGCCACCCTCCCGACCCCAGACCCCTTAAAGGGGCACAGGCTGGCTACGGTGCCCGTGCCAGGTGCAAGCCTGCCAGCACCCAGCCAGCAGACCCTGCACCTGGCATGGCTCGAGCCAGCCACCCGATGCCCCCCAGCCCTCCCCCTCTTCCCGAGACTAGGCTGGCGGCTCCCGGGAGCTTGCCCGGGACCACAAGAGGCGGGCACCCGCCTAGTCTAGTGCGGACATCGTGGACCTCATCCATGACCTCCACACTAGGCACAGGAAAGTGGCCGTCTAGGGCAGGAGAGCTGCCAGCCTGGCCACCCAGAAGCAGGTGTGCATGAAAATCAAGGTGGTCCACTGAGACCCCCGACCCTGGGCCCTGAGCTTACAATGGCCGTACTGGGTCAGACCAAAGGTCCATCTATCCCAGTAGCCTGTCTGCCGACAGCGGCCAACCCTAGGGACCCTGGAGGGGATGGACCGAAGACAGTGACCAAGCCATTTGTCTCATGCCATCCCTCTCCAGCCTTCCACAAACAGAGGCCAGGGACACCATTCCTACCCCCTGGCTAATACCACTCCATGGACCCAACCTCCATCACTTTATCTCACTTCTCTTTAAACTCTGTTCTAGTTCTAGCCTTCACAGCATCCTGCAGCAAGAAGTTCCACAGGTTGACTCTTTGCTTTGTGAAGAACAACTTTCTGTTACTAGTTTGAAGCCTGCTACCCATTCCTTTCCTTTGGTGTCCTCTAGTCCTTCTATTATGGGAACTAACAAAGAACTTTTCTGTATGCACCCCACTTGTGCTTTTATAGACCTCTATCCTATCCCCCCTCAGTCTCCTCTTTTCTAAATTGAAAAGTCCCAGTCTCTTTAGCCTCTCTTCATATGGGACCTGTTCCAAACCTCTGATCATTTTAGTTGCCCTCCCTTCTCCCACCCTCTCTCTTCCCCTCTCCCACCTCCTTTTTCCAGTCTCCCCGAGTTTTGTTCAATAAAGAGAGATTCTATTTTTGACCACACATGTCCTTTATTTTGTACATCAGGAAGGGGGGCTAGGGAAGGGTAAATGGAAGGAGGTGAGGGAGGAATGGGGTACGAGCCCCCGATGGGGAGGACTGGCCTGGCTCTGCGGGCTTCTGGGGCTAGCCTGAGGCAGCAGCTCCACACTCTAAGTCCTCATCTGATGCCCTGCTGGCACTGCTTCCGGCCATCCTTAAGCCCGGTTCAGGGTCCACTTAATGTGGACATGCTAGTTCGAATTAGCGTTTTGCTAATTCAAGCTAGTTTTTTAGTCTGGATGCGTTAGTTTGAATTAGCTTAGTTTGAATTAACTAGTTCGAACTAAGTTAGTTCGAATTAGCGCTGTAGTGTAGACATACCCCCAGAGTGTCTACACTACAGAATTTTTCTGACAAAACCTGAGATACATCCACACTGCAATTGCGTTCTTCCAAAAGTAAAGAACAGAGAGTTTTTCCAGCATTGGTAACCCTCTTTCCTCATTGGTGCGAAGGTTGCAGATCTCTTGAGGCATCTAGATAGACTTATGTGTAATAATGGGGAGGAGCCGGTGGTCGTGGTACATGTAGGTACCAGTGACATAGGAAAGGGTAGGAGAGATGTCCTGGAGGCCATATTTAGGTTGCTAGGAAAAAGACTGAAATCCAGGACCACTATGGTGGCATTCTCGGAAATGCTTCAAGTTCCATGCGCAGGGCCTGGTAGGCAGGCAGAGCTTCAGAGTCTCAATGTGTGGATGAGACGATGGTGTAGGGAAGAGGGGTTTGGATTTATCAGGAACTGGGGACACTTTTGGGAGAGAGGGAGCCTATACAGGAAGGATGGGCTCCACCTAAACCAGGGTGGAACCAGACTGCTGGCACTAAACATTAAAAAGGCCGTAGAGCAGTTTTTAAACTAAGAGATGGGGGAAAGCCGATTGGTGCAGAGATGCATGTAAATCGGAGGGAGACTTCTCTTAGAGGAGAATCCGTTGATAGAGATTCTCTAAGCTGTAGCCAGAAAGAGAGGAGGGAAGAGGACAAACCATAGGCCAGAGCAGGCAGACAACCACATATAAAGGAATCCAATGCATCAGGGAAGGGCAGACAAATAAGCAGTGGCAAATTTTTAAAGTGCTTCTACACAAATGCTAGGAGTCTGACTAATAAGATGGGTGAACTAGAGTACCTCATATTAAAGGAGGAGATTGACATAATAGGCATCACTGAAATGTGGTGGAATGAGGAAAATCTGTGGGACACAATCATACCGGGATATAAAATATATAGAAAGGATAGAGCAGGCCAGGTGGGTGGCGGAGTGGCACTGTATGTGAAAGATAATGTAAAATCAAATGAAATAAAAATATTAAATGAATCAACATGTTCCAGAGAATTGCTATGGATAGTAATTATATGCTCCAATAATAAGAAATTAGCAGTAGGGATATATTACCGACCACCTGACCAGGACAGCGATACTGACATTGAAATGCTGAGGGAGATTAGAGAGGCTACCAAAATAAAGAACTCTATGATAATGGGGGATTTTAATTACCCCCATATTGACTGGATACATGTCACCTCAGGAAGAGAAGCAGAGATAAAATTTCTCAATGTCTTAAATGACTGCTTCTTAGAGCAGCTGGTGCAGGAACCCACAAGGGTAGAGGCAATTCTCAATTTAGTCCTGAGTGGAGCACAGGATCAGGTCCGGGAGATAACCGTAACAGGACCGCTTGGGAATAGTGACCATAATATAATAACATGTAACATTCCTGTGGTGAGAAGAACACCTCAGTAGTCCAGTACCCTGGCATATAATTTCAAAAATGGGAACTACACAAAAATGAGGAGGTTAGTTAAACAGAAATTAAAAGGCACACTGACTAGAGTCAAATCCCTGCAAGCTGTATGGAAACTTTTTAAAGATATCATAACAGAAGCCCAACTTAAATGTATACCCCAAATTAAAAAACATAGTAAGAGACCTAAAAAAGAATCAACATGGCTTAACCACTATGTAAAAGAAGCAGTGAGGGACAAAAAGATATCTTTTAAGAAGTGGAAGTCCAATCCTAGTGAGATAAATAGAAAGGAACATAAACACTGTCAAATCAAGTATAAAAATGTAATAGGAAAAGCAAAAAAAAAAAAAAAATTTAGAGGAACAGCTAGCCAAAAACTCAACAAGAAATAACAAAATATTTTTTAAGTACATTAGAAGCAGGAAGCCTGCTAAAAAACCTGTGGGTCCCCTAGACGATCGAGATATAAAAGGAGCAATCAAGGATGAGAAAGCCATTGCAGATAAACTAAATGATTTCTTTGCTTCAGTATTCATAGCTGAGGACATTAGGGAGATTCCCAAATCTGTACCGTCCTTTGTGGGTGAGGAATCTGAGGAACTGTCCCAGATTGAAGTGTCATTAGAGGAGGTTTTGGAACAAATGGAAAAACTTAATGGTAGCAAATCTCTGAGACCAGATGGCATTCATCCAAGTGTTCTAAAAGAACTAAAATGGGAAATTGCTGAGCTATTATCTGTGGTTTGTAACCTATCCTTTAAATCGGCTTCCATACCTAATGACTGGAAGGTAGCCAATGTGACACCAATATTTAAAAAGGGGTCTGGAGGCGATCCTGGCAATTACAGACTGGTAAGTCTAACTTCAGTACCTGGCAAATTAGTCAAAACAATAGTAAAGAATAAAATTGTGAGGCATGTAGAAGAACATAATTTGTTGGACAAAAGTCAACATGATTTCTGTAAAGGGAAATCATATCTTACTAATCTACTAGAGTTCTTTGAAGGGGTTAACAAACATGCAGACAAGGGAGATCCAGTAGATATAGTATACTTAGATTTTCAGAAACCTTTGACAAGGTCCCTCACCAAAGGCTCTTGTGTAAATTACATGGCCATGGAATAAGAGGGAATGTACTTTCTTGGATTGAGAACTGGTTAAAAGATAGAAAACAAAGGGTAGGAATAAATGGTAAATTTTCAGAATGGAGAGGGGTAACTAGTGGTGTCCCCCAACGGTCAGTCCTGAAACCAATCCTTTTCAACTTATTCATAAATGATCTGGAGAAAGGGGTAAGCCGTGAGGTGGTAAAGTTTGAGGATGATACCAAACTGTTTAGGATAGTCAAGACAGAAGCAGACTGTGAGGGACTCCAAAAAGTTCTCACCAAACAGAGTGATTGGGCAACAAAATGGCAAATGAAATTTAATGTGGATAAGTGTAAAGTAATGCACATCGGGAAAAATAACCCCAACTATACGTACAGTTTGATGGGGGCTAATCTGGCTATGACAAATCAGGAAAGAGATCTTGGAGTTATCGTGGACAGTTCTCTGAAAACTTCCATGCAGTGTGCAGCGGCTGTCAAAAAGGCAAATAGGATGCTAGGAATTATTAAGAAAGGGATAGAAAATAAGACACAGAATATCTTACTGCCCCTGTATAAAACTATGGTACTTCCACATCTTGAATACTGTGTACAGATGTGGTCTTAGTTCAAAAAAGATATTTTGGCCTTGGAAAGGGATCAGGAAAGGGAAACTAAAATGATTAGGGGTTTGGAACGGGTACCATATGAGGAGAGGTCGAAGCGACTAGGACTCTTCAGTTTAGAAAAGAGGAGACTGAGGGGGCTATGGTAGAGATATATAAAATCATGAGTGGTGTGGAGAGGGCGGATAAAGAAAAGATATTTATTAGTTCCCTAAATAGAAGAACTAGAGGACACCATATGAAATTAATGGGTAGCAGGTTTAAAACTAATAAAAGAAAGTTCTTCTTCACACAGTGTGTAGTCAATCTGTGGAACTCCTTGCCAGAGGAGGTTGTGAAGGTTAGGACTATAATAGAGTTTAAAGAGAAGCTAGATAATTTCATGGAGGTTAGGTCCATAAAAGGCTATTAGCCAGGCGATAGAATTGGTATCCCTGGCCTCTGTTTGTCAAAGGCTGGAGAGGGATGGCAGGAGACAAATCGCTCGATCATTGTCTTCGGTCCACCCTCTCTGGGGGACCTGATGCTGGTTATTGTCTGCAGACAGGATACTGGGCTAGATGGACCTTTGGTCTGACCCAGTACGGCCGTTCTTATGTTCTTATGTTCTTGTCCTGATGCTCTGTATTGTATATTTTCTGAAGTCACTTAGTATCTGTACCTTTGCATCCTGACTGCACCAATTACCTGTGGATTACAAAATTGAGTATTAAACCTCAGTAATGGGTGTACATACAGAAAATACAAAATTTAACACCTGTCTGGAGTACCAATCCAGCTCTCCCTAGCAACACATCTACTCTCTACAACAACACTCCATCTGTTCACCTTACCAGTCCAACTTTTCACAGAAAAAAAGTCACAATCTTTCCAGGGCCAATTAATCTCAATAATACGCCAAGCCTAAACTCTGAAGCAATAATTTACTTTTTTCACCATGCCACTGAGGTAGTTTAGCCCCAAACTATCAGTCAATACCAAACAGTCCTATAGAATGGTCACACAGCATTGATTTAAAAAATAATAAAGGAAGCTAATCAAAGTAACTACAATTATTTGCTACAAATTACATACCGTATATCCTTTTTTTACAATACTGTTTTGCAGTGGTCATGTCTCCATTTGGTAGAACAATACACAGTTTTGGTGAACTAACATTGAAAGGAAGATAATTTTCTGCAATCACTGAACTCCTTTCATAGTGGAAACTACACAATATTTCTATGGGTGAGTATTGACTACCTAATCTTTATAATAAAATTCTAAATGCAATTATCTGTATTCATTCCTCACTCTTTGTAGTGCTAAGATAATACCTTTTTTATATTTCAGTTCTACATCTTTCAAGACTTTGCTATTCCATCCTTAAACTCTGGTATTACTATGGTTCCCAATGTCATTTTTCTTGGATCTTGCAACATAGTGCAACTCCAGTAACAATGTGAGAGTATGTGTTAAGATTAAAGAGATAACAGACAAAAAGTCACACATAAGAGGTTAAAATATGAATTATATCCTGAATTTCATGGCTGCTGTGC
Source organism: Pelodiscus sinensis (assembly GCF_052426305.1). Taxonomy (NCBI): domain Eukaryota; kingdom Metazoa; phylum Chordata; order Testudines; family Trionychidae; genus Pelodiscus; species Pelodiscus sinensis. Next base: position 224,073,641 of record NC_143052.1, read on the forward strand.
TAAAACTGACATAGCTGAAAGAAATAAAGCAACCATGAGCAAATAACCAAGACTCACACAGATGCTGCTAAGCTGTTTAAATGAAACCAAGGACTTTAAACACAGGATCCTGGATTCTTTTTTCCCAAAGCTACTTAAACTAGCATCAACAGTTATGTGTGATGTTATTCAGTTGTTCATTTAGCACTACTATCTAGCAATATGTGAAAAGCTAAGGCTCTTGAACTCCATGGCTATCAGTGGGGCCAGTGGGTATAAAATTGCAGACACATCTCCCATGGCAGCACTGCAGAATGTAAAGTAATCTAACAATCAACTTGCTTACCTTTACTGCAGAAATGGGGCTTGGAATGCTGGATGACTCAAAGAGCCCCCATTAGAAAATTACATTTTTGCCTTGTTAATCATTATGTCAGAATTCAAGGGACATGTAGTTGGCCAAGTAATAGAGCCTAGAAAGAGAAAATTCTTAGCATAGAACATTTTCTTTAGATGTATTTATCTAATTTGAGAGTTATTAGATGTATTTATCTAATGTGAGGTTCACAGAACAATCATGAAGTTCCAAAGGAATTGCAATGGTAAACACCAATCAGTGGTAATGACTTAAAAAATTCTTGTTGCAAACTAGTTTTATTTAACCAAGTTCTGAGATTGTTTCTGATCCATCAGCCATATGTCCCTATCCAAGCCTTTTATAAATCTTGTTGGGAACTTGTAATTTGTTTCATGTATCAAACAATACTAATAGATACATAATTTCATATCAGAGACTCCTGGAGAAATGAGGTGAGGCCACATTTTTAAGATGTCAACCACAGCAGTAAAATCTCTTTCTCTCTCTTTGGTACTTTTATGGCTCCAAAACTGCAGTATATACGAAGTATATAGTATTTAAAGTGTTTGTTGTCCCAATATCCCTGAGGCCATGTCTACACTAGGAAACTATTTCAAAATTAGTACATTCGACTTAATTACTCCCAATTTAACAGATTCAAACTAGTGTGTCCACACTACAGGGAAGCCTCAAAATCATTATGAGGAAGACTCCATTAAAGTGGATGCACTAGCTCGGACTTAGAGCCCCAGGAAGCACCGAGAGTAATTAGTTCAAATTATCCTGAGGACTAATTATTTCAAAATAGCAACACTGGAGCATCCACACTACTGTTATTTTTCATATAACTATTTTGGAATCAGCATTTCTTCTGATGAAAACCAGGAGTATAGCTTTCTAATTCTGCTGCCCATTATTTCAAAATAACAGGATTGGTAGTGTGGATACTCCACTTATAAACTTGGCCAGGGGCATTATTTCAAAATAAAGTCCTAGGGTAGACCAGGGCTGAGAGTTAGGAAAGTGTTGTAATTCCCATTTTGCATATAGGGAACGGAGGCAAAAAGAGACAAGGGAATTGGCTACGGTCAGACAGAAAATCTAATGTAGAAGAGAGAATTGAGCTCATGTCTCCAAAGATATGGTCTAGGCCCCTAGCTGCAGGACCATCTTTTATCATCCCTTGGCAGCTTCCTTTTAATCCTGACAGAGCCCATATACAGGATGCACTTACTTGTTCTTGGTAGCTCCATCTCCTAACCTAAAAGAACACTGCTTCACTCTCAAATTCTACTAGTGTCTTTCAAACCACATCTACCATCAACAAAATCAGTGGGAAAAGGGAGCTCATTCCCTTCCATGGATTGGAGATGGATTTACAGATAAAGCTAGGTAATATCGAAAAACATTTTCTGTGCTTATATTGTGTTTGGGTTTACTTTGCATAAAATTCACTCCTGTGATGCAGCAGAAGGCCAATTAAATGGTCTCGTGCTATCCCTTTGCACAGGTGTGAATTTCATCCTGTTTGCAAACTGAGTTTTATTTGCAAGAATGTTTGCAAAAAGTGAATTTTAAGCTTACAAGCTCAAGTATTTGGAAGTAATTAATTTCAGGATCATATGTAGGAATACTCAAACGGTGCAGCATATCTTACATGTGATACACGAGTACTCAATACAGCAAAAATTCCCACTGTCAGGAGAGACAATAACATAAATACATGATGAACTGCAACTAGTTAACATCTTGAATTTTGATACTGTCTATTGAATAACTGCAACAAAGTGTTGATCTACAATCCATGGATTTAAAAATATGTAAAAAAGTAAACTTAAATAATGAATAAATATGCAAAAATGACAAGCTGTTTGTAGCCATTCAGCACATGGACACAGGCTAAATTTGTCACTGACCCTGCAGTAAAGTCCATCAAACAGGAATTAAGGCTGTCAGAACCTCACTGCAAGATATATTTCTATATTTGTTAAATGTTCAGTCAGCTATGTTTATAGAAAATATCCTAATTAGGATTCATAGGAACTGCATTTTCTGAGTTTTATCTGTGATCACATGCACAGTAGAGGGTTTTGTTTTCTCTTTACACACAGTAGAAGAGTGTTCTGTTTTTTATTCACATTTAATGTCCAGGTCATCAGTGGAAACCTAGGGTATGTCTGCACTTGCAGCCTATTTCAGAATAGGGCTACAAATGTAGGCATTTGGAATTGCAAATCAAGCCCAGGATTTAAATATCCCGCGCTTGATTTGCATCTTCCTGGCAGGGCACCATTTTTTAAATTTACAAGCCTGGAATAACTATTCACGTCTACACGCAGCAGTGAAATGGGTGTTTGAAAAAAAGCCCTATTTCAAACTACCTGTTAAACCTCATTTCAGGAGGAGTAACAGGTAGTTTGAAATAGGGATTTATTTTGAACGCCAGTTTCACTGCTGCGTGTAGACGCAGGCAGTTATTCCGGGCTTGTAAATTTCAAAAATGGCGCCATGCCGGGAAGATGCAAATCAAGTATGGGATATTTAAATCCCAGGTTTGATTTTCAATTCTGAATGCCTACATTTGCAGCCCTATTCCGAAATAGGCTGCAAGTGTAGACATATCCCTAAATCTTTACCTCATTATCTAAAGGTATGAACATCTACCATTTCAGATAGATTATGCTGCCCCTTATTATTTCAGTGTAGTAAGAGTCATAAAACTATTGGAGGGGGACCAAGACCCACATTCTTCCAGCATGGCATACCTATGGCATTCCAACGTGCTTAACCCAATTTTCTCTAATGTTTCAGCCCAAATGAATTATTATTCATATTATTAAGAAAAATAATAAGCAAAAATTGAATTATTAATAAATTATTTATTTTGAAATTTTAACTACAGAATTTTCCATTAAGTGCCATGCTGTAATGATGGTTTCTTGTAGTGTTTGTAAGTAAGCAAAAGAGTGTTATAAGTGAGATGTAAGTGTAGTTCCTTAATATAATTCTAGCAATGCATTTGTATCATTGCTCTCCTAGGAATTAAAATCTAATTGCAAACATTGAAATACTAATATTTTGCACATTTAACATTTGATTTGAGTTCAAGAAAATTCAAGGTGTGTTTGTGATGTGATTTCATTTGTGTATTAATTATTTTATGATATAATATTCTTGGATATAGAATTTTAAAGGGCTGTAGCATTGGCTCATTGTCAAGTGCACTGTATCTTGTAAGTTGACATTGGAGGGACTAGAGATGTGTAGACATTAAAATACATTCAGCCCACTTAATCTACTAATGGGTACTATAATGAGATACATTCTTGAAAGAAAAGTAATTAACTCACTCATCACCCAAAGAAATTTAGGCGGTACTTTCAGTGGAATTATCCAAAGGCTACTTATCTGAATTAATAAGAGATTGTGTCTATGCAAATTGCCTAAATGCAGCTGAGAAATGGCAGGGCATGAGTAAGAGTCCCTAGTGTTAAGAAACCATTTTTAAATATTGTTCTTAAACAACAAGCAGTTTCTATTAATTTGATCACGCTAATGAGGGCTAGCAGCAAACTTACATCCATTAATTATTGTTATCTTGAGATTGGCAGTTATCATACATGGTTGGTCCTTGGATATGAAAGAGGTTGGAGGAGTCAGGTAATATATTTTATTGGACCAATTTCAGTTGCTGAAAAAGAAAAAAAAATGAGGTCCACAGAGTTCTTTAGGTCTGAGAAAGGTAATCAGAGTGTCTCAGCTACATACAAGGCATACTGTATTTGACAAATTATCAACCAAAAGGTGTTACACATACTGCACGACACTATTCATAATGATGTGAGCAATTAACACTTCTGCAATCACGAGTAAAAGGAGAACTAGTGGGTTACAGAGTGTTGAGGTATAAATCTAATGTCTCTATTGAGCCCATAAGTTTTTCAGTGTCTAGTAGTTATTGTGACGGACCCAGCAGGGTCCGCACTAGGAGCGGGGGAGGCACCCCCTCCCCAGCGGAAAGCGGCGGCCAGGGACGGCCAGAAGCCGCTCGGTGCGGCGCCGCCGGCTTCGCCGCGGCCAAAGGCGGGGGCGGGCGCGCGCCGGAGGAAATGGGGGAAGCCCCGGGAGCCCGGGAGACGTCCGGCGAGGGTGCCCCGGTTTGCGCCCAGGGCGGAAGCCGCGGGCGCGCTCCGGCGAGAGCCGCGAGGGAACCCCCTGGAGGGGGCGGGGCTGACGCCCCTGACGTCACCCGCCCACGCCCATAACAGGGGCGCCGAGACGCCCAGGGAGGGGGAAGCGAGAGGGCAGCCACCCTGGCTTCCCGGCACCCCAAGCACCTTCCGGGCGACGAAAGGGGACGACCCCTGCAACTGGAGACTTGCCCTGGGACGAGCCCGGCGTTTGCGACGGGGTAAGTGATTTGACTCTGCACCAGCCCGGGGGACCGGCGCAGCGGGAGTGGAAGGAGCCCGAGGCGGGACCGTTCTGGCGCCCGTGGGCAGGCGAGTTTCGGGCGGCTGCCCCGCCTGCCGTGGGGGGAGCGCTTTAAAGCACCCATCCCACTTAGGGCCTCGGGCTGGGACCCGGTGGTGAGGGCGGGCCCGGGTCCCCCACTCCCCCACGCCCCGACCTCAGTGTAGGTCCACAAGGCGGCGACGGCCGCACACACCACCCCTCCCCTTCCCCGCGGAGAGGGACAGCAAGACAAGGGGACAAAGACTAGAGGGACGGCTCAAGAGTCCCGGTCGGGCCCCGGCCGGGGGCCGCCCGGGAAGTTACTGGCCCGGGTCCGCCGAGCCCCCTCGGCCCTACTCGGGGCGAGGGGTGATCGCACCCGGCCCCGGACTCGCCCGTGAACCCCGGAGGGCAGGGCAAATGGGCGTTCCGAAGGCGGTGGGTTCGCGGAGCCCCACCTCACCCCGCCGGCCCAGCTCGGGGGATCCGGGGTGTGGAGCTCGCACCCTTAAAACCCGCTACAGTTATGAATTTAGGTTCCAAGCTTTTTTGAAGATATTGTGCGGTTTGAGGATAGGCATTGAGAGGTCAGATATTGTGAAAACTGTCCATTGGAAATGGTCCATATATAAGTATCAGAGTGTGTTTTTGTTTTCTATCATTTTACCATGTGAGTTCATTCAAGAGCATAGTGATTGTTTGGTTTCACTCACATAGTTGTTTCTTGTTTAATGAACTAGGTGAGGTAAACAGCATGTCATAAGAGGCATGTGGTTGTGGGGGCTGTTGCTCTTCATAGCAGTGGAGATACAGCTGTAAATTTTGCATCAGTTATGGAAGGATCTAGTGCTGCTTTGAGTTGGTATATTGTGGGGTCTTGCTTCAGTCATTGGGTAATATCATAGAATCATAGAATCATAGAATAATAGGACTGGAAGGGACCTCGAGAGGTCATCGAGTCCAGCCCCCCGCCCTCAAGGCAGGACCAAGCTCCGTCTACACCATCCCTGACAGATGTCTATCTAACCTGTTCTTAAATATCTCCAGAGAGGGAGATTCCACCCCCCCCTTGGCAATTTATTCCAATATTTGACCACCCTGACAGTTAGGAATTTTTTCTAAACCTCCCCTGCTGCATTTTAAGCCCATTACTCCTTGTCCTGTCCTCAGAAACCAAGAGGAACAAATTTTCTCCTTCCTCCTTGTGACACCCTTTTAGATATTTGAAAACCGCTATCATGTCCCCCCTTAATCTTCTTTTTTCCAAACTAAACAAGCCCAGTTCATGAAGCCTGGCTTCATAGGTCATGTTCTCTAAACCTTTAATCATTCTTGTCGCTCTTCTCTGTACCCTTTCCAATTTCTCCACATCTTTCTTGAAATGTGGCGCCCAGAACTGGACACAGTACTCCAGCTGAGGCCTAACTAGTGCAGAGTAGAGTGGCAGAATGACTTCACGAGTTTTGCTTACAACACACCTGTTGATACAACCTAGAATCATATTTGCTTTTTTTGCAACAGCATCACACTGTTGACTCATATTCAACTTGTGGTCCACTATGACCCCTAGATCCCTTTCCGCCATGCTCCTTCCTAGACAGTCGCTTCCCATCTTATATGTATGGAACTGATTGTTCCTTCCTAAGTGGAGCATTTTGCATTTCTCTTTATTAAACCTCATCCTGTTTACCTCTGACCATTTCTCTAACTTGCTAAGGTCATTTTGAATTATGTCCCTATCCTCCAAAGAAGTTGCAACCCCACCCAGTTTGGTATCATCTGCAAACTTAATAAGCGTACTCTCTAGCCCAATATCTACATCATTGATGAAGATATTGAACAGTACGGGTCCCAAAACAGGCCCTTGCGGAACTCCACTTGTTATCCCTTTCCAGCAGGATTTAGAACCGTTAACAACAACTCTCTGTCTACGGTTATCCAGCCAATTATGCACCCACTTTATCGTGGCCCTATCTAAGTTATATTTGCCTAGTTTATCAATAAGAATATCATGCGAGACCGTATCAAATGCCTTACTAAAGTCTAGGTATACGACATCCACCGCTTGTAACACTATGGTTTGTAACACTATGGTTTTTCTGTAGCCATACTGGAAGGCCTAAACTAAAGTCTTCTTCTGCAGCCAGACTGAAAAGCAGCAGCCATTAGCTGTAAAGCCTGGAGTCACGTACTCACATTCCATCTAAATTGCATTAAAATAGTGTCACACGAGGCTGTGAAAAGGACATCCTCTCCTAATGGCACCCATGGTCACCAGATAAAGAAACAGATATCAAGGTGGGTAGAGAAAACTTAGTTAACATTTCATCCAGCAAGAAACCATTTACCCATAGTTCTGGCTGTGAAATCTGCATTCTATGATTATTGTCCTCACTTTCATATTGTTTGTCTGTGTGATCTCTGTCTGGTTTGTAATTGTTTCTGTCTGCTGTCTAATTAATTTTGCTAAGTGAAAATTAATTAAGGTGGTGGGGTAAGATTGGTTAGGTAATTCTGTTACAGTTTGTTAGAAAAATTATGCTAAAATAATTGGTTACAGTATAGGTAATCAGCACTCAAGTTTCACTATATAAACTAGGGTCCAAGAAGACCAACAAGAAGAAGAAAGAAGGAAAAGTGAAAGGAAGAAAGGAACACCAAGAAGGAAGGAAGACCTGGAAGAAGAACTCATCTCCAAGACACAGCCTAAGGCCAGAGCTGCCAAAGCTCCTCTGCATGACTGTGATGTGCAGCAGCTAACATCCAAAGAGACTGACCTTGCCTGGCCAATAGGGAAAGTCTGCCTGCCTTTATCAGGACTGGTGAGCATGACAGTGTGTGCTTATCATGTGTATGCTGCTTGCTTAGGAATTGTCAATAAATAGAGAATAAGAATACTAGTGTGTAAGTCTCTTTTAGTGGCAAAACATCCTGAAAACCGGCAGGATGTTATGTACGGAGCCCTACGAATTGGGTAAGGGTGGGCGTGTAAATTAACAGGGTAGCACCTTAAGCTTTAGGAATTGGGTAAAGCTGTGTGTCTCTAAAGAGTGGAAGGGATAGAGAAATGTGTGTGAGTAACAGGTGGGCATTTACACCTCAGTTATTGAAAACTTCAAAGAGATCCACCTCACCTCCTATTGGGTTCCCTCTTTTACACATCTCTCAGAGCTTCAAGTGAGAATCCACACAAAAAGCTATTTCTTTATTAACTATAGGATAGGAAAGGTAGAAAGGACAGGAAAAGATGGAATAACTAGATCTGGAAACTGATGAACTCTCACAAACAGCCAGACATACACAAATGGGGAAGGAGAAGCGAATGTTGGTCTTCTACCCTACCTCTCAGCAGGGAAGGCCAGCTTCAGGACTCCTATCCAGATGACGAGGATCAAGGATAACTGAACAGCAACAGGAACTTGGGCTGGATCCTAACTAGGTTCCCACCCTACTCCCTTTGTATCATTGTGCATGTAAATCAGTCCTGTCTAATAATCTGTGTCAGAGGGTCTGTTTCCCAATGAATAGACACATTCTCAGGTGTTACTCCACTAGACTAGCAAATTGTCTCTCCAAGCCAGTAACTAAATCCCTATGAGGCCTATGACTCAGGAAGGCAGCAGTTGCCACATTGTCTCCGTGAAGTCACAGAGAGAAGAAAAAGAAAGGACACATGGAGCCCCCTATTTATGAACTATCATTGCCTAGCAACATCTTCCCAGTCTTTCCCCGTCTTCCCACCTTTTCCATGGGCAAGGAAGAAGTCTGTACAAAATGGGGAGGTTCACCTGTTGTTTTAACACAAACAAGATAGTGAACCTATACCTAAAAAAACCATTTAAATATCCCAACTGAATTACTATTTACAAAAGGAACTAACATTAACATATAAAGGGATCAACATCAACTACTCTGCCTCCAGAGTAGCTGTGACCAGGGTCTAATCTGGCATGAATAGTCAGAGGCCCTCCATTGGCTCTGGTCACATAGATGAAGTAGATGTCCCTCCATCTTACCAAGGGGGTACCTAAGTGCCTTTCATAAGGTTTCAGTGTGCATGCCTAGGGCAGAAAATTAGGACCTAGGGAACTTTTGTAAAGAAAATTTAAGCATTTATAATATTAGACAGCAGCTGAGTGGGTGGTGTGTGGATCACAGCAATGCCTATAGCTGGGACATAGGTGCCTAAATACTTTTGTGGCTCTGGGCCTTGAATGCGATTCTTCTCCCTCGCCCTTTGTATGCCACTGCTCTTTGGCTTCAATCTTTCAGCTGGAGGTTCTAGGAAAACACTAACCTTTGACTGTGCAAGGGGCAACCTATGTTATGTTTTTACAAAGGTGTAGCCAGCAGCTTCCCTAAGACAACCTCTTTGGTACTGTCAGTGGCTAGAGTCTTATTCTTTGGTCTACCACACTTGTGCACTGGAATGCTTGGATACACATGCATTGGTTTGTTGGAGCTGGCAAAAAAAGATCTACAATACACGGTCTCTCCCTTTCTCAGGCATCTGTGTGGAGCAATCGATATTTTAACCATAGGCAGAATAATTGGAATATAAAATACTACATCTGTGCACTGAATCTAGACTGCTGTGCTGTGGCAATATCACATTTTACTTTTGTGCTTGTATCTTAAATACTCATGATTAATATAGGCCTACATATTTTTAATTATATTTACATAAGAAAATAAGGTGGCTTGAGTTTTAGAAATGCTGAGGACCTTAAGAGCTCTTTGAAGGTCAGGGCATGGTTTGAGATGCATAAACTTAAGTACACAATTTTGAAAAATATTGTTATTTTTTGGACATTACACTCATGGACAAATCCATTTTACAAATACTGTGTTGTTTTTCTTTATACCACATTTGTATGTATTCTCCTCCCCTCTTCACAAGCTCCTAGCAACATATTGTGCACATAAAGTCTGAACACCTAGCAAACTAGCAGTTCACGTTAAATTCCTTTCAATAAGGAAGTTGAACAATGACCAAACTGCTTTAATTATGAACTGAAATGATTACTGATGTTTTATATCATGCCATACACCTGTACTTTCAGAAATAAATTAGAAAGAGGGATTCCTGACCTGTGAGAAATCAGTCTAGCTACCTTTGTCTGCAAAACTTGTCCTTATTTGATTGAGTACCCTAGTAGAGCTTAAATACTTAGATTTTCTGTAAGTGGCATGAATTTCAAACCCTATTGCAAAAGAAATAGCTTAATTCCTTGTAGGCCCTAATTTTGGGGTTGTTATTCTTATAGGGTCAGCTACCATTATGCAGAGGCCAGAGCAACAGCCATTGACAGAGGAAGGATTACTTTGCTGCAGATCTACACAATGAGCCTAGTTTGTAGGGGTAGAATTTTATTTTCACAACCCCTCCCTGCCTCATAAAACATAATTACTTAGTACACGAGATGGATTTGGCCCTGAAATCGTACATGGAGAAACTGTGAAAATATAGTCATCATGATTATCTGGAATAAATATTAACACTATGCATCCACTTAAGGAAATATTTTAAACAGACAGAATTGAGTGAGAGTATTCAATTCTTAGCTAGGATGGTACATTGATTGAACAAAATATGATATTGAATAAGTCACTCAGGGAGCTAGAGAAGGAGGGATCAGCTGCAGGTAACATAGTATAGAAAGAAATAAAATTATGCTCACATTATTTATTCAGATTTACATTTTTTTACCAGTTTATGACAAACTCCTACTGAATGGAATGAGCAGCTGTTGAGGCATGTGTTCACTGCAGGAGCTCTCCTTTGTGGCCAAGCACGGCATACCCTGGGGGTGGGGAACCTCTGGCGCACCAGCCACACACAGGCCTCCAGATGCTTTGTTTTTACTTGAATGTCCTCAGGTACAGAGCTTCCCCCTCCCAGCTCCCCATGACCATAGGTTACCATTCACAGCCAAGGGGAGCTGCAGGAAGCATTGGGGGCTGACACACTGCTTCCTATAGCTTCCATTGGCTGGGAACAGTGAATCAGGGCCAGGGAGAGCTGTCTGGCATCCTGCCAGTGTCTAACCCTGACAAACTGCCTGTGGTCAGCATGCTGGAAGTTCCTTATCCCTGTCATAATGGCTCTCTCCACATTTGCCACCTCCTGCAAATGGTCACTCTGATAGTCTCTCTTCCTGTGAGTCATCTTCTCTAGCTAGCTCACAACTTTATTAGACAAGAAGGAGTCGACCGACTCCAGCAGAAAGGAGTTGGCTATACCTCCGGGGTCTTTGACACCAACTCTGACCCCTATTTTCTCAGGGCTTTGAATATCCTTGTCCTCTTCTCAGGAGCTTTCACACCACCATACTAATGATTGTAAGATAAATTTGAGCCTTACCACCACCTTGGGCTCCAGTCAAGGGACCCTATAACCAACAGCTAAGGCCTGTTGAGTGTATCTCCTTGCTGATGCCTTCCTGGGCTTCTCCCTTATCAGTCTTTCTTAGGCCTTATAGGCCAGGGAAAGCACGAAGGATGCATTCAGGGACATAGGCCCCTCTAAAAATCTCCTTGAGTCTCTACAGCATGGGTAGGGAAGAAGCAGAGGAATGGATGGCTGCTGGCTGAGTTCTTCCTCCCCCACCCCTATTGAGTCAGGCTATTACTTCTTCTTGTCCCATGTGATGCCCCAACCTCCATCCCCTGACTCTCCTCAATGGGTGGTCTGCAAATCAGGATGCAGCAGTGTGATACTTGTGTGGGGCACAAAGGAGGATTATTTTGTTTTATTTCTATTTGGCAAACAGTGTTGGGGGTCTAAGGAGGCATACAGTTTTAAAACCTAAACAGCGAGTGGAGGGAGGGAGTGGATGTATGAGTGTGGGAGCTCGTGGCAGGTGAGGCAAAGAAAGGTAGAGCTAGTGACCCAGAAACAGCCTTCAATGCATAGATAAACAAGTGTAGGATAGGATGCTCTAGGCTTGTCTGACTGAGGCTTGTGAAGGTACCGAGATAAGGCTATTGCTAATGCACTATAATTTGTCCATTGTCAGCACTAGGAACCTGGTATAGTACAGAGAAACCTCCAGAGATCAAGATTAAGAGTAGTCATCTTACCACAATTGATACTTCTCTGTGGTTTTTCAGGCCCTCTGTCTTTTTGATTGAACTCTGTTTTTGAATCAGAAGTAATGTTTTTATTTAAATAGCATCCTGACTCTTTGACTTTTCCTAACTTTGTATCTGGGAATCTGTATCTGTAGTATCCACACTACAGCCAGACTGAGGCTTTGTTTAGTAAAATCCCTCCTATCTGGGTCTTTTCTTCCTCCAGATTTTGTATCTTGCACCCCATCTTCACCTTCATAGTAGTCTGCTGGCAATGTGAAGGATGGATGACATGGAATAAAAAATGGGTGACTTACTCTGTAGTCAGGAGCATTTTGGCAAATATAGTATTTATGTATAGTAACACTGATTCCCCTCTCATTCACACTAGTGGTAAATGGGTAAAGTGAGAAGAAAACAAGAGTCAGAACATATTATATATATTTTTGCATGTATCTTGTTATTTACTTAATCTTCACATTGCTCAGGGTTAAGGCGATCCTATCTTAATGAATTATATAGTTCAATCTCACTTATATTTAGCCTTTTGTTTGCTAACTTAAAAAAAACCCCAAATGCTTAAGTGCTTATGAAAAAATACAATTGCCAATATCACTTTCACTTAATTGCTTAGTGTATCAGAAGGATAACATTAATAATTTGATCTTTTCTTCTACCAGTTTTTACTGTAGTGAGTCACCTTGACCTCCCACTGACCCAGAGGAGGAAACTCCCACAAAAACCCCTGCACTTGTCATCTCTCTGCCAGCAGGGAGACCTGACCTCTGGCTTAGCCTGCACGTAGGCCTGTGTCTTTAAACCTTTTGGACTATTTACTTGTTTAACTGTTTGTTTGTTGCCCTGCCTTGAGTGCAGGCCTGGGCTCATAAACAGTTATGCAGCCTATCAGACTACGGTTTACCAGTTTGTTTGTTGCCCCACCCCGAACAGGGGCATGGCCTCTAGACCGCCACCTGGGTTACTAGAGACTGCTTGACTGTTTGCTGCCCCATCCCGTAGGCCCCAAACTCTGGTGGCCTGTAGTGCGTCAGCGTGGCTTTCCACTGGCACGAACTACTACAAGTATATAACAAAGATGTTTAGTGTTTATATTAAGACTCATGAAATTAAGCAAGTAGCTGAATTTTTCTGTCTGCATTGAACTACATTCAGTTAAATATCATTTCCTAATGTTACTTAAAATAAAATAAAATAAAATTCCACTGCATTTAGTTTTCTTTTTTATCTTAGGTGTAATCTTATGAAAGGTTCAGTAAAATAAAGTTACATAATATATACATTTTAAATAAATATTTCCATTATTAGACTAAAAATAGAAGCATTTTGGGAAGCAGGATGCAAATTAATATATATTAGCTGATAGCGGTACTAATAAACAAAGTTTGAATTTTTAATTTTCCCAGGATATGGGAACATATGTAGTGTTATCTGGATCATTTCATCGATATCTAGAAGTCCAGATTGTATTTTAGTCTTGGGGATTTAGGATGTAAAATGTAACATGATCTCATGGTCTGCTTTTAAAACAGGATTAGCAATATGGAACAAAATCAATGAAAAAATGACATGCACCAAGCATATGGCAGGTTCTCTTGCAATTGAATTATTTAAAACAAACTGGATGACTTTTTAAAAGGCATGTTCAAGTTCAACCTGAAGCTATGGCCCTGTGACAGGAATTAGTACAGGTTGAACCTCTATAATCTGGATTTCCCTCGTCCAGCAACATCCATGGTCCAGACTCCACACAAGTGTTAACGGGCTGGAGCACTCACGGGGAAAAGCCGGGGGCTCCAAGTTCAACAACTTCTCTCCCAGATCTTTCAAAGCACCACAAATAGTAAATTTGTGGTGTTCTATCTCAGAGGGAAGGGGGAGGGGAAGATGGGGGACACTCAGAGGAAGAGGCAGGGTGGCGGAGCAAGGGATTACGGAGCTCAGTGCACTCCCACAGGGTTGCGCCCCTGCCACCTGCCTATGGGGCTCCATAGCAACCCTGCCTCCTTCCAAGCATCTCCCCAGTGCCCACTTGGTCAGTGTCGGTCCCTCTACAGCCACTGAATGGAGTTCCACTGCCAGCGACAGCAGAGGGATTGGCATTGACTTCTCCTGGTCCAGCAAATGCCCTGGTTCAGAACTGGTCAGGTCAAGCCAGGCATAATAGGCAAGAACACACTACACAGCACAGTTATTCTGAAATAACGGCTGTTATTTAGAAATAATGATGTGAGTGTCTAAACAGCAATTCTGTTATTTTGAAATACTTTTGAAATAAGGGATGGCTTATTTCAAAATCTGCAAACCTCATTCCACTGCTGCTATTTCCAAATAGCTCCTCCCCAGGGCCATTAAAAGTAATTACTCCCTAGTGCCTTTGGAGGCTCTAAATCAAGATAGCACTTACACATTATGGAAGCCTGTCTTGGACTAATTTTGAGGCTTCCCTGGAGTGTAGATGTGCTATTTCGAAATAAGCTATTTTGGAAAAAAAATCTAAAAGAGGTTATTTTGAAATAACTGTGCTGTGTAGTTGCACACTATGTGTGCAGCATTTCATACTATCTAGAGTGGCTCACAACTATAAATGCTAGCCTCAGGGCAGACTGTCAAAAAGCAGTGCAGATACCCCAAACTGATAGTATGTTCTACAACAAGATTTTGCCAATGAAGTAACAAATGTGAACTCCTAAAGCACAGTAACAGTCTTACCTTGGAGTCACAGACTTGGGTGCTCCAGTCTATTTTGTATCAGAGGGGTAGCCCGTGTTAGTCTGAATGTGCAAAAGCGGCGAGGAGTCCTGTGGCACCTTATAGACTAACTGAAGTGTAGGAGCATAAGCTTTCGTGGGCAAAGACCCACTTCGTCAGATGCAGTCTATTTTGTCACCCTGACAAGCCATCTTTATTACCTTCTTCCAGAATTGAAGCTGATGTAATGAGCTTTCTTGCATGTAACATACAATAAAGGGTCATTTACTTCAAAGATCACAAAATATTCTGGTTGTCTCCAGTCTCAAGAGACTAGTTACTTACCCCAGGTTAGTTTGAACCTCAGACCTCACAACAAAGACAACACTTGCCGCCAATCCAATAGTAAACAAGCTAAGGATATATTAACTAGGAAAAAGAATTGAGTTGTTTTTACAGGTCAAAGCATGTATCATATAGATACAAATTAGTTACAATCTAGGGTTCTACAATGTGACTAAGTTGTATAATCTGTCAACATTGCATATCTTTTAGGGCCAACGCAGGCTGGCCATGGGGATCTCTACTTTTGTTTCCTAATTCCAGCCCTATGAGAATCCAAACAGCAAAGAGATGAAGAATTTTCATATTCACTATTTTTATTACCTTCCATTCAAGATGATGCAATGAGCTTTCTTGAATGTAGCATCCTCACAGGTGGGATAGGGCCATTACCTAGTCTTTGTATTATGATATTCCACAATGGCCCATATAGTTTGACAGTCCTTCTGGTGGGCAGGGAAAATCATACTTCCTGCCTGGGTTTACAAGTTTAGTGCTTTAAAAGCAATGAGTGGTCTTCCAAAGCATGTCCACAAAAGCCACTTCAGATGTATGCCCACAAAAGCTCATGATTCTGTATATTTTCGTTAGTCTGTAAGGAGCCATAGGACAACTCATTGTTTTTAAAGTTATAGACTAACACAGCTACTCCTCTGGGAAGTTTGGAGCTGATGTATTTACAGTTATAAAGCAAAATTTACATATAACCTTCCAGCATGGGAATCAGAAATTACAAGTAAAATGAATGCATGTAGAAACTTACAAGTGTTTTAGAGAATCTAAATGCTAAATGCATCCTTACAAATCTAAGATCTATCTTGAACAATACTAACATACAGGTGAACTGGTATGTTATCAGGCTATGAAGCTGTCTGATGCCAAAATCTCCAGAAGACCTGATAACTGGTCTATCAACATCACAATGATAATAGTTCTTTCAGGCCTAAGTTCTCTTAACCGATTTGAGCTTAGTAGGCTGTTCATGGGCTTCTTGAGTCCACATATTATGTAAACCCTCTCAGGTTCAGTGGGAGCAGTTCCACGCTCTTCCCCCTCTAAGCCTTTAACAATGCATGTTGTAGTGGCTCATGGGTCTTACAAAGCCAGTGACCCTTTGTTCTTCCTTAGCTTTATGGGCTCCTTTATGGGCATCCTTTATCACCATCCCCTTGCGGTAGATATTACAGGAAGCTATTTGGCAGTCCTCTTAGGAAGCTCATTGGAACAATATTCCAAAGCATCTCAGTTGCCTCCTCAGCTTAAAGTGAACTAAAATGGGCTCTCTCAGCCCTCAATTTTTATTTTAACTTTTAGAAAATATAACTGTAAAAAGAAGACATTCCAATTTCTATTTTATACAAACATTAGATAGAAACTTTCAGTGACTGCTCTAACATTTTACAGCAAGGTCAGGGAACCACTGGAGCACCAACCTCATGCAGTTCACCTGGGTTAGCCGCAGGTGGACTGCCAGACAGTTTGTTTCCCTGGCATCCACAGGCTCACATCCCTGCAGCTTCCTGTGGCTAGGCAATGGGAACTACAGGTAATGCTATCATCAGTTCCAAGAAATCTAGGTGCATCAATACAACCAAAGAGATTTTGGAATATGTGTCAACATGAACTGTTCATTTACTCTACTGACTGCTGATCAGCCCAAATTACACAATAAAATCCTGCATTCTACAAATACTTGTGGCTTTTTCAATATTAATTACTTGGTGTTGCAGACATATAGCCTCATCTTCAGCTGGTGACAACTGGTATAGCTTCAATGGAGCAACTCTGATTTACACCAGCTGAGGAAGTGACCCATCTTTGTGTGCTCATAAGCATTCTTTTTGTCTGGAAAGTTGGTAAATGCTGGTGTCATGAAAAATTAAATGCTGCAAAATAAATCAATCCAGAGCAATTTATTTAAGTATTTTTTTTATTTTTCTGGGAATACTGTGCTAATGGAGAGACATGTGGGAAAAATACTGTCAATTGCCAGCCGACTAATTTATATACAGATTATTCATAAAACCTGCACCTGTCCCCCTTGGTTATTTATCTTTCTACTAGCCATTTAGAAAATTCCATTACTAAAAAGCAAACATCAGTTCATAAGTTTTTTTTGTAATTAGCCATATGGATTTTTTATTAGCTTTACACTTACCTCCTTTTATTTACAAACAATTGCAAATACTTTTGTCTATATAATGCATGGTTGGATATCGGCCTTCATCTTCCATTTAAATTGAATGTTTGTTGGCACCAATCCAGAGAAGCCTTTGAAATCGGTGTGGGTAATCATGAGAATAGAGGCTACTCAAATGAATATGGATTTTGAAAGACTGGGGCCTTGATTGCTACTGAAATAAAGGTCTCTTCAGTCAGTGTCAATAGTACTGTAGTAGTGGTAATTCAAACACTGAAGCTGAAGAATTGTTTCCATTCTAATTGTTTGCAGTTTCTCATAACTTTCCAAAAATTTCAAACTAAGGTCCTGATCCTTCATAAAGTTAAGTATGTGCTTAACTATTAGCCTATGAGTACTTCCATTGTCTTTAATGGAAACACTGATACATTTGCATTTAGTTTTAATCACAAGCGTTGCTTAGGCCTTTGTCTAAGTTTGAAAATGGATTTTTTTTTTAAATTTGAGCACAGCTAGGTAAGGGTCCATCCTAGAGAAACAATATAGTTTCCAGTGATACCAAGGTTCTTACATATTGTTATTTGTAACAGTTCTGTCATCATGAGGGCTGAAAGTCAAAATCTGTTATTGTGGCAAGGGCCCCTCTTTACCTTGCCAATGTTTGGCTGGCAGCCTTCCTCCTTTAAGAGGAGTTGGGTCTTGCAGCTGGTTTCTGGGATAGGGAGCCCAGCCACACCTTCTGGGACTCCCTCTCCTGCTGTTTCTAGCTATAAAGCTGCTGTGGCTTAGTTTCAAATGCTTGCTCTGTGTCCCTACTCTACCTCTCCTTCTGTCCTCTCACTCTCCTCCCCCACACATACCCCTTCTGATTGAGGAGGCTTTTAAAGGTCTCCAGCAGGCATATAGCAGGCCTGAAGTGGAATCATCTGACCCCAATCAGCATGGGTCAGCTCCCTGACAGCTGCTCTTAATTGCCCTGCAGCCCTCCACCCCTACTTAGCAGGCTTTTTTCCCCCTTTTGGGGCTGCTTTTCCCCCATTCAGTAGCATCCCTGTGACCTGGCCTTGTCATATTATGGAACTAGACCTAGTAATAGACCTAGTAACAAGTACTTTTGTTCATTCTAGAGGGTACTTCTATTTATTTATGTGAATCTGAAAATAGAATATTGAATATCCATGGCTAATAAGAACAGTAAGTGAAAACTGTAGAAAAGACATTGCTGTAAGTTGGCTGGAGCATCTGTGGATAGGAAAAAGACTTCTGAAGGGCAAGGGTTGAGGGAGGGCTTCTGGCTGCTCTGTAATATGAACAGGAGTAAGCTTAGGAGGATATAGCTACACTACAGAGAAGATCAAAGCTGCCACAGTCGATTGAATTAGCGGATCTAGTGAAGACACACTAATTCAAACTAAGAGAGGCACTCCGGTCGATGTAGGTAGTCCTGCTTCCATGAGAAGTAAGGGAAATCGAAGGGAGAGTATTCTCCCTTTGACTTCCTGTAGTGTGGACAGCATCAAAAGTTGAGTTAAGGTACTTTGACTTCAACTACGCAATTAATGTAGTTGAAGTTGCCTATCTTAATTTTACCTCATCCTGTAGTGTAGACGTACCCTTAATGTGATGCACCTTAGGACTTCCTCAGGTAACCACCTAAGATGAGCAGCCAAGGGGATCGTTCTTGTAGGCCTTGTAAAGTATATATGTCAGGGAATTCTGATGGCTTTTTAGCCAATTGTTTTTTAAAGTATAGAATCTACCAGCAATAATCCTTGGGATTATTTCCTACTCCCATCCTCATTGTGCATTGGCTTTTTCCCAGCTCATTGCTTAAAAACAGAAAGGAATCCCACAGCACAGCTGAGAAATGTCAGGAAAATGTCAAAGTTTGCTTTACATGTGCAACTCTTGCCCATTTAAGGTATGGCATTACAATATGGCCTTTAACACAATCACATGCTACTTATCAAATAAGTGAATTCCATATATTTTTCTATACATTAAATGCCAATGTATCCCCTGACTTTTGAGAACTTAATCATACCTCCTCCCTCACATTCTGTGAATGTTAGGTTTTAATGTGTAACACTTGGACTGGCCTCATGTCTTTCAGATAAACAAGTTTATGCCCTGATCTTCAAAAGTATTTAGATACCTAACTGCTATTGAAATCACTGGTCATTAGGAGCCGAAATACTTTTGAGACCATAAACCTTCATTTCCACATTGGCAGGGCTTGCTGAACCATGGCCCTTGTACACATGCTTGTTGACCTACTCAAAGAACTGTAGTAGATTATCATAAATAATTAACTTCCACTTTTACCTCTCACTGCTTCTTTTACTTGGTTGTTAAGCCATGGTGATACTTTTTTGGTTCTCCTACCGTGTTTTTTAATTTGGGGCATAGATTAAAGTTGGGCCTCTATTATTGTGTCTTTGAAAAGTCTCCATGCAGCTTGCAGGAATTTAACTTTTGTCACTGTACCTTTTAATCTGCTTAACTATTCTCATTTTTGTGTAGTTCCCCTTTCTGAAATTAAATGTCACAGCATTGGGCTGCTAAGGAATTTTTCCATCACAGGGATGTTAAATTTTATTACATTATGGTTACTATTTCCTAGTGGTCCAGTTATATTTACCTGGTTGACTAAATTGGGTGCTCCATTTAGGACTAAATCAAGCATTGCCTCTCCCCTTGTGGGTTCCAGAACGAGCTGCTCCAAGAAGCAGTCATTTAAGGTGTCAAGAAACTTTATCCCTGCATCCTGTCCTGAGGTGACGTGTACCCAGTCAATAAAGGGATAGTTGAAATCCTCCACTGTTATTGAGGTTTTTTTTATTTTTATCATCTCCCTAATCTCCCTTAGCATTTCATAGTCACTATCACTATCCTGGTCAGGTGGCACCTTAGGGTATGTCTGTAAAATAGGCTACCTGACATAGTCAATGAAGTGGGGATTTAAATATCCCCGGCTTCATTAAAATAAAAATGGCCGCCGCACTGTGTCAGCTCAGCTGATCGTCAGCACAGTGCGCGAGTCAAGATGTGGATTGGTTGACAGGGGAAGCCTTTGTCAACCACTCCCTTATGCCTCGTGGAACGAGGTTTACAGCTGCGCTGGCACAGCGTTGTGGCCATTTTTATTTTAATGAAGCTGGAGATATTTAAATCCCCACTTCATTGACTATGTCAGGTAGCCTATTTTACATGCCTCTATCGACAGCGGCATGTAGTCTAGACATACCCTTAGAGACCAACAGATATATATATATATTTATACATAGCATGGGTTTTCTCATATAGGAAAGTTATGAATTTAAGCTCCTAGGTTTGTCTTTTAAAGGTGTTTTACAGTTTTCCTTTGAGAATGAGAAATGAGAAGTTAGATACAGAATGATGATTTTCTGAAAGGAATCCACACACAGGTGATATGGTGGTTTTGTTTATTGTTTTTCTGTGTGAATTTGTTCATTGATGAGTATGGTGATTTTCTGGTTTCACCCACATAGTTGTTGTGGCATTTAGTGCATTGAATGAGGTAAGCCACATATTGTATTAAGCCTAGGTAGGACCCATTGATCTTGAAAGGTGTGTGCTGATTGTAGGAATGGAGGCAGGTTGACAGGTTTGGTATCTATTATTCTGGTAGGGTCTAGTGCTGCTTTAAGATGGGGTATCCTCATTTGTGGGGATTTTGCTTCTGATAAGCTTGGTGAAATTCAGAGGTTGTGCTGAGGCCATAAGACATGATTCATGAAAGATTTTTTTTAGGATGTGGTTCCCATTAAGTGTGGGTAATAGCTGTTTAATGGGTTCCAATGTGGGGTGATAGGTGATAACTAAGATGTGCATTTGGTGGAAGTGAAACCAACCAATCACTCCCCCTTAAATAACTCACATAGGAAAATGATAGAAGATAAAAATACCATACCATGTCATCACTCTGTATCTGACCTCTCAGGCCTCACACTGAAAGGAAATCTGAAAAGCACTTTCAAAATACAAGCTTGGATCTTAAATTCTTAAGTTTGTTAAGCTCTAAAAATCATGGACTGAAGAGAGACACTAGATTTATGGTATATTAGAACAATCTATAACCACTAACAACCTCCTTACTACTGACTTATGCTAATGCTAAAAAATCTGTTTCACCTTTAGTTTATCTCTGACATACTGAGTACATATCCCTGACTTGAAGAAGAGTTCTGTGTAAGCTCAAATTTTTGTCTATCTCACCAACAGAAGATGGCCCAGTAAAAGATATTACCCAAATTAATTTGTCTCTCTCAGACTATTTCTAGACAGTAGCATTACTTCGGAATAACTGACTTTGTTCCAAAATAACATAGTCCGTGTCTACACAGCGAGCAGTTATTTTGACAAAATGTTGAAATAATGTTGAGCTGGAGGACTTCTTACTCCAACTCCTGTGACCCTCATTTTATGAGGAGTAAGGAAAGTTGGAGGAAGTATACTCTAACTTGGACTTCCTGCTGTGTAAACAGCGCCAAAAGCTGAAATAAGCTATTTCAGCTTAAGCTACACAATTGATACATCTCAAGTTGTGTATCTTATTTTGGCTTTAGCCTTGCTATCGAGATGTGCCCTAATTATTTGGGATTAATTTAGCTACAACACTACATATAACAATAGATTGTTGTTTAGTGATATTGATTTTAGTAACATTTTAAATCACATTGCTTTCGAAAGGTTAAGCAGGCGAACCCTGATCCCAAATTCCTTATTCAGCAAATCCCCCTTTTACTTCAGGTAGAGATATCCATATATAATGACTATCATGTTGGGTATTAAAGCCACTAAAGGAAAAGCTAGTTGGCATGGGTGATAACTGATACACTTGAATCTCTTTATGCCAGCAACCCTGGGAAACATGGCATATCAGAATAAAGAATTTGCCAGGCCAGGGAGGGTGCTGTGGGGTATGGGCATTAGGGGACTGCGGTGTCTCACTTCAGGGAGCACACATGACTCCATGCCCCTCCCCCCACACTTCCAGGTACTACCCCCTGCTTCTACAGAAGCAGTGGGGAAAAGTCTAAGGGGAAGCAAATTATAGTTACCATTCACCCAGACGGAAGAAAGGGGAAGCAGCAGTGCACAGAGCCGCTTCCTCCTCTGCCTGTCAGGGTCCATACCATAAGTTTTCCCAGATTAGGGACATCCAAAATATGCAGGTTCAGGTGTTCCACATCCTTATAGCTCTGCATGCACTCCTTGGTAGTACCATTTGTGAAACACGTGGGCCAGAGTCCTTTGTATTGACAGAGTACTATTGATTACTACAAGGCATATCCACAGAGGAAACGTAATGTAAATCACTATGTTCTGATACCCTTATTACAAAAAAGTATTATACTCCATAAGTGGTTTTGCTGAAGTCAATAAGCCCACTCCTCGAGAAAAATGGCATTCCTAATAAATGACAGTTTCCCAATGTGGTTTTATATCAGTACTACATATCTGATCCTATCCAAAGCTACCATGTTGGAGTGATAGAACTTGACATCCACTTGGCACAAGTGGAAATGACTACCCAAGAGCATGAAGCCCTTAGTAAGTGTATGCAACCCAAAATGGCCCAAAGTCATCTAGTGGAACCATACAGAATGGCGAGAATATTTTTCCTCTCACAGAGTAGGCTCAAATATCAACAGAAATATAAAGGACATTTTTATTTTAGATGCTGTATAAAAATGATAGCACGGAAAAGTATTGAGCAGATTACATTATAGGCTGATTCTTCTACCTGATAAACTCAGAAAGTGATGGGATGGGGTTAAAAATCAGCACTGCTAGTGGAAGGGGAAAGATATCTGAGTTGAATCAGCTAACAGTTTTTGCTTCAGGTAGGCTGTGTCTAGACTGGCAAGTTTTTCTGCAAAATCATCTGCTTTTGCGGAAAAACTTGCCAGCTGTCTACACTGGCCGCTTGAATTTCCGCAAGAACACTGACGATCTCATGTAAGATTGTCAGTGTTCTTGCGGAAATACTGCGCTGCTCCCATTTGGGCAAAAGCCCTCTTGCACAAATCATTTGCGCAAGAGGGCCAGTGTAGACAGCACAGTACTGTTTTGCACAAAAAAGCCCCGATGGCTAAAATGGCGATCGGGGCTTTTTTGCGCAAAAGCACATCTAGATTGGCACGGACGCTTTTCCACAAAAAGTGCTTTTGCGGAAAAGCGTCTGTGCCAATCTAGATATTCTTTTCCGTTAAAGCATTTCCGGAAAATCATGCCAGTGTAGATGTAGCCGTATAGTATGGCCTAGTAACTCAAAGGGAGAAGAGCATGTGCATCTTTTAATGTCAAAGCCCTGTGAATCTACTCTGGTACAGACCTAAGTGAGCCTTCCAACTCCCCTAATATGTTAGTTTCATTTGGCATAGAGTAGAACCTCATTTTTAGGAATCTCATGAACAAATAGTTATATGAATCATTTTTCTCAATGGGAGAGGTGTGGAGAAATCACACAATGAAAGCAATGTCAGTGAAGAAAAAGTCAATATCTTTTACATTCTGATGTCTTCAATGCATGATAAAGCAATTTTCAGTGATTTAAAGAAGAGAGTGATGCAATACACCATAGTGCAGCCTACTGCAAATTTCAGCTGCTCAGTTTTATGAACATTTTGATTTTATGAACTTCATGATTCCCAATTAGTTTATCAAATAGGGATTCTACTGTAAATGCTGAGCATCTATCTTTGTTACTAAGCATAATTATTTGGCTTAGCAGCACTACACTATGCCTATGCACAAAAGTATACCAAGGGCCAAATCTTGTGAGCTAGTGAGAACTTCCTGCAGTGTTCTGAGTAAACCCCAAATGAAGACCATGGAGCCTGATCCATTGAAGGCAATATGAAGCTGATGGTCTTCACACCTGGGAAATGTTGCCAAGTTTCGGCTATTCAATACATGAACGGGAGGTTGGGAGGCTCAAGCACATTAAGGCTGCCTTCCCTGGAGCCGTTTTAACACCCCTCATCGTTCAAAATTTGCAGTCCATAACAGGAAAATTTGTAGGGGTGTCAGCTCAGTGTTTGGCACTGTGACACTGACAGATCAGGTGTCCACTCGTACCAAAGCCCATAGATTAGGCTTAAATATCATTCCAAATGAACATCTACAGTGTGCAGCTGAATAAAATCAATTCTCAAATACAGGCTTCAATAATAAATGAGATGTATCTAGTTGGCATTTACAGTACACCATTTACCCCCACTCTAAAGTGTACACTCTGGATTCCAGCGTCCTAAATGCTTCCATGGTCACGCTTGCAGATCTGTAGCCAGAGACAGCACTATGCAGGTAATGTGAATCAGTCCAGCCAAGAGAACAAGCTGTACAATCCCTCTGAAGTGATGAACTGGCCCCACCAATGCCAGTAGTCTGGGTCCTAGTTCACCAGGAAGATCACTCTGCCTCTCTTCAGACTCTGTCTCCCTGGTGGGCTTCTTGCCTTGTAAGCCCTTTCCCAAACAACAGTTAGTAACCCACCATTCCTTCCCTGCAGGTACATCTTAGTCAGAAGTAAGCACAGCAACAGTCTTTCCCCAGGCTCCACGGAAGCCAACAGCCATCTTTGAAGGTTCTTGCTTTATCAAAGCACCAGCAGGCTTTCCACAGCAGCTGCTGCTAAGGATAGAGCTCCACACCAGCAATTTGGCTCCTCTCCCAAAATGGAGCCCACTGCATGCACTACCAGGCACAGGAACATCTCCATACCTCCCCTCTCCCTATCCTTTCCCAAAACACTTTAAAGTTGTAGTCTCTAAGGCTAAATTACAGCATACAGGCTCTTCCCAATAAAGGTCAGAGGCTCCTAGGCTGTGTCTACATTGGCACCCCTTTCCGGAAAAGGGATGCTAATGAGACACTTCAGAATTGGAAATCCGCGGGGGATTTAAATATCCCCCGCGGCATTTGCATTTACATGGCTGCTGCTTTTTTCCGGCTCAGGGTTTTTGCCGGAGAAAAGCGCCAGTCTAAATGCAATTTTACGGAAAATAAGCCCTTTTCCAGAAGATCCCTTATTCCTACTTGAAAGGGATCTTCCGGAAAAGGGCTTATTTTCCAGAAAATTGCATCTAGACTGGCGCTTTTCTCCAGCAAAACCCCGAACCGGAAAAAAGCGGCAGCCATGTAAATGCAAATACCATGGGGGATATTTAAATTCCCCGCGGATTTGCAATTCCGAAGTGTCTCATTAGCATCCCTTTTCCGGAAAGGGGTGCCAATTTAGACACAGCCCTATAGTATAAGGGGTCTCCACTTATTTTAGAAGTTCCTATCACCTTTTGGAACCTAAGACTGTAACTCATGTATGTGTACATTTATTTGAGAGGTAAAGTGCAACTGATCTAGGGTGACTGGTCCTTTGGGACTGGGAACAACCTGAATACTAGGGATGTTAAAAATTAAATTAATCAACTAATTGATTAGTTCCGTTGACTATTTGATTAGTTGATAAGGATGCTTCCGCTTTGAAATGTAGCATAGCTACCTGGCTATTGCTACATTTCAAAGGGGGAAGTGTCACTCAGTGTTCTACCTTTGAAATGTACAAGAGCCCCAGCAGGGGCTTTTGTGCATTTCAAAGATTGAAATAGAGCCTGGGGTAAGCAGGGGACTTACAGTGGCCTGGGTGGCCAGGCTTGCAGCTATCCTGCCCTAGACAGCCACTTTCCTGTGCCTAGTGCAGAGGTCGTGGATGAGGTCCACGATGTCTGCACTAGACCAGGTGGGCACCCGCCTCTTGCGGACCCGGGCAGGCTCCCGGGAGCTGCAAGCCTGGTCCCAGGAAGAGGCGGAGGGCTGGGTGGCAGCGGGTGGCTGGCTCGAGCCATGCCAGGTACAGGGTCTGCTGGCTGGGTGCTGGCAGGCTTGCACCTGGCATGGGCACCGTAGCCAGCCCGTGCCTCTTTAAGGGCTCTGGGGCCGGGGGGGGGGGCAGAAGAGTTTCCCTGGTGGTGCCCAGAGTGGCCACCATGGAAAGCTGGGGAGGGTTAGCCTTCCACTAGTTCGAATTAAGTGACAACACAGCCCTTAATTCGAACTACTTAATTTGAACTAGGCATTAGTCCTCGTGGAATGAGGTTTACCTAGTTCGAATTAAGCGCTCTGCTAGTTCGAATTAAGTTCGAACTTGCAGTGTGCTTGTGTAGAGCCTATCAAAGTTAATTTGAACTAACATCTGTTAGTTCGAATTAACTTTGTAGTGTAGACATTCATATTCTCTCTCTCTCTCTCTCTCTCTCTCTCTCTCTCTCTCACACACACACACACACACACACACACACACACTCATTCCTGTCCTCAGGCACTCACACAGGCATATGGGTTGCAGAAGGAGCCAAGTCTTGTAGATCCTGGAGGGTCTGACTGATCATCATGGCTGGGGAGGCTGGTTAGGAGAAGAGACACTGGCTGTAGAGAGGAGTTTCTCAGGAGCAGGGGAAGAAAAAGAGAGAGGAGAGTTTCACATGTGCTCCCTCTCCTTAAATAGTGTCTGAATGGCTCCTGTGACTCATTCACCTAGTCATCAGGAAGCATGCCCAGACTTCCCTTTATCCAGAAAAAGCAGCAGTCTCTGATGACTCATCACCATGTGCTCCAGTCTTAGCAACTCCAAAAAAAACCCACATTCACACTCTCTCACTCCATTCACTCAGGAGAGAATGCAGTTTAGAGCAAGTTACAAGTAAGGTGGCGGAGAGTTACAAAGATTACAAAGTTGCAGCTTATAGTAAGTTTCTGAGAGTTACAAAGATTACAAAGTTTGATAAAGGTCACAATGAGTTGCAGTTTAAAAACCTTAGACCTTACAGTTTAGTGTAGTTTCAGACAATGCATGTGTATAAATCAAGTAAGCTCAGGCGGAGGCTTTTTTATGGGAGAGAGCCTGTCTGTCCTCAAGAGTTCTAAGATAAAGGTATTTGCTCTTTCCTGGCCTGCACATAATAGGGCTGCTCTGATGCCTTTAAACTCCGTCTTGACTGTGCATCTCTTTCCTGTGTAGAGACCATAGCAGCTCCTTAACCCCTTGTTGCCCAGTGTTGGGTTTGTATAACACATCAAGAAACCTTGAAATGACTCTACTATGCCTCTACTCATTCCTTCTCCTACCCCTCTTCCCTCACAAGAAGCATTACATTGCCACATAAGATTGGTTTCCAAAATACTCACCATTAAGGCACTCTTCTATATGGCTTGTTTGGTGCAGTAATTTGCCTTGACTCCTGTACCATATCTAAAAAGTGTCATCGAAACTGCTGTGTTTTATCAATACTTTGAGAGAAATTCAGATCCATGTTCTTTATGAGCAATGCTATCAGCAGTATTTTTTTTGTTCTATTTAATTTCTAGAATGCAATATGCCAACATGCTGCAGATAATTACAAAACACAATTAAGAGTATTCTGTATATTTCTCTTAGAAACCGCTTCAGATTATTATAGAGTACAGATGAATAATGCCATGGAGAAGCTGAAAAGTATTTTAAATCCTTCATTCCAAAGCACTGAAATAACTTGGAAACCCTCTGATGGATATAAACAAATCTTTAGTCAGAACCATATTCCACAAAAATAAATTGCTATAGAAGTTTTTTGATATTTACATCTCAAGGTCAGAACTCCTAATAATGAAGGACAAGTCTCTTAAATCATGAATGCATGTAAAATTTAGATTGCAAACCTAAGGGTAAATTTTCAGCATAGTGCACAGAGAATTAAGCATGCAATTCCCATACACAATAATGAGAATTCTTGTCTTATGCCCTGCATACTGCATTAAAAGTTTGCCCCACAAATTTTCTCTACTGACAACTAGACTTTTATTTTTATGTATGGTAAAAAGTCAGTTATCTTTATTTCATTTCATGAATAAACCATTGAACTTTCTACATTCTTTTCTCCAGCTACCTTTTCTCCAGCTTTAAGGAAAGCCTAACGAAATATTACAGATGCAGTGTCATGTATGTATTAACACTGCACTTGAAGGATAGACATACTAAAGTGTCACTCATTATGACAAAATGTCAGACCTTACATAACATTTAGACAAGTTGTTTTATTTTCTACACTAATTTCCACAAATGTAAACATGACCGGCTACGTCTAGACTGGCCCCTTCTTCAGAAGAGGCATGCTAATTTCTAACTTTGGAATAGGGAAATCCGCGGGGGATTTAAATATCCCCCGCGGAATTTAAATAAACATGGCCACCGCTTTTATTCCAGCTTGGGGAAAAGCCGGAAAAGAGCGTCCAGACTGGCGCGATCCTCCGGAATAAAGCCCTTTTCCGGAGGATCTCTTATTCCTACTCTTATTCCGGAAAAAAAGCGGCGGCCATGTTTATTTAAATCCCGCGGGAGATATTTAAATCCCCCGCGGATTTCCCTATTCCAAAGTTAGAAATTAGCATGCTTCTTCCGAAGAAGGGGCCAGTCTAGACGTAGCCGACATGTTAGCACCATTAGTTAAGCAATTTCTAGGTGAAATTCACCTTCAACAACTTTTGTGGTACAATTTTATCCATTTGAACCTCCAGAAAACACAACAAACTACAAAGAAATGGCAAGTCATCAATGCAGTAATATTAAATCTTCCACTAGTCAGGCATAATATTTACAATTTAAAGTGAGCTCTTTGTAAGAAGTAGTGACTTTTCTTAGCTGCTTCAAAATGTCATTTGGCACACAAATTCACCCACTGCTCCTTCTTATTTTTATGATCATAATGGAGTTGTGTATCTTTCCAAAATATTAATTGACTGGTGGAGTGAAGTCTTTAAATTTTGAACTGTGCTAATTAATCCTGCCCTTCTGCTCCAGTATGTTCTGCTAATAACCCAAACTGCAATGTAGTCTGCCAGCAATGGCAGTGACCTAGAGAAAGAGGCTTCCTATATTTATGTAACATACCTCTGTGGGGGGATTTATGCACTGATTTTCATTGTACTGTACAGAAACACAAAGTAACCTATAACTTTTTCTTTGTTGTGTGGATGAGAATTCTTCTTTGACCTCATGAATTGCATTTCTAAACAAACAAACAATGATAAAACAATGTTGAATTATCTAGGGCAACATACTGTGTTGTGTAAAAGATATTTTTGCATGCTGCCATAAGATTTGTGCTATAATTTGGTATTTTGAAAACAGATGGACAGAAATGGGATTTGAGTCTATGGCTATGTCTGCACTACAAAGAAAAGCCGAAAAAAGATACGCAAATTGCAGTTCTCAACTTGTGACTCTTTTCCCCCTTCTTTTCCGAAAGAGGCTTTTCTGACACTTGGCCCATCTACACAGGGCCAAATATCAGAAAAATCCTCTTTCAGAACATCCCTTCTTCCTTGTAGAATGAGATTTACAGGGATGCTGAAAAAAAATGCGTCTGCTTTTCAGATTTTTTTTTTTTCAGAAAAGCAGACTCATTCCTTGGATGTGGCAGAGCTTTTCCGGGATACCAGAGGTATCCCGGAAAAGCTCTGTTGTGTAGACAGAGCCTATACCTACTGAAGTCAATAGCAACACTCTCTCTAACTCTGATAGGACAAAGCTCATTCTCATATATGGAACAAGTGTTACCTGGGCATGGCTCAGTGATTGAAGGAAGAATCTTAGTGACATATTTAAAAAAAAAAATCAAAATTTGACCCATGTTACCAGGAATTTATATCCCATTTCAAGAACTGAACGAGACTAAACTATCTGTTGTCAGAAGTATTTTTATTGTCTCTGGTATGGGAGTAAGCACAGAAAAATCCTAAGATTGTACTGGAACATTTTAATATCTTAAGAAATATATCATGCTTAGTATACGTAGATTGAAAACCTTTAGTGAAAGGCATCTATAATGGATGCTATAATATGCGAATCTACACTGGATGAGGACACAAGTTACTCCCTGGAATCTTTTCAAAATATATATTACTAGACAAATACTTTAAGTATATCTGAGACATATCAGAGGTCCAAATAAGGAGAACAACATTTGCTAGAGAAAGGAGAATGAAAAGTATTTTATGTATAAAATAGTTTTGTGCTCTAATTAGAAGAGAGTATGATATGGTAACAAGAGGTTTAGATTTCTTTGTCATTTTTTATTTTTGGGGAAAGGTTCCAGGTAGACTAGGATTTATCCCGGGAATGTAATTTAGCATTTTCTCAAGCTCTGGTGTTGGTTGAAGGAAGGATAAGAGGTAGTGCAGAGTGCAGTTTCCTAAACAAGTGGGATGAGAACTCTGTGAGTTAATTGCTGCACAATAGGAGGAGTGTCCTGTATTTGGAGCATAGATTTTAAAGGGGAAGGATTGTCCTGTAATTCTAGTTTACTTGAGCTACTATTCTTTATTTCACCACTGCACATAGGTTAACATTTCATAGAATCATAGGACTGGAGGAGACCTCAGGAGATCAAGTCCAACCCCCTGCCCAAATCAGGATCAATCCTAACTAAATCATCCCAGCCAGGGCTTTGTCAAGATGGGAATTTCCTGATGTTCATATCCCAGAGTTGTTGATTGCCATTTCTGTAACTAACATTCAATGTTCACAATACTCCAGAAGCTGTATCAAGAACGACAATTACATATGTTCCAGTATTCAATCAAAATACATTTTTCCATTTACAATTGCACAACAGAAACCACCATGAACAAAATAAGTCTTTGTTTCTACATCCTATTAATTGGCCACACAATTCAATTTAGGGAATCTTTTAAATGGAGAACAAAATAAATTAGTTTTCGGCCACTAAATTACTGTTATGTGAAATATTTACATTTTTTACTGCAAAAGGCTATCACTCTGGAATACTTTCACAGTATTGTCACTTTAGAATCTATACCTCAATGACATAGCAGTACATATTACTCCAAGATGTATAGACAATAGGTTGTTTGTAGTGCAAATTGTTAATATAGTGTCTACAAATGCAAGGCTTGAAACAACCAAAACAGAAAGGGTAATTAGTTATAGTTTAGAGATGTTCAAAGTATTACTAAATAAGTAGAGCCCTGTGTAGATACAAAATTTATATCTGAATCCACATCCATATCCTCCAAAATTACCCACCGATATCTGCATCTGTGGATACCTGATTTATATCTGTGGGTATCCACAAATTTGCAGGGTTCTAGTTACTAAATTTGTGTCTGCATCAACATCCTTAACTGCAAAAATGATGTGGATACCTGTAAAATAAAGTGGATATCCACAGATTTGTAGGGTTTTATAAATAACCTTAGGGTGCATCCACATTGCACCCATAGTTCAAAATAAGATACGCAATTTGAGCGATGCAAATTGCATAGCTTATTTTGAGTGTTTCAAAACAGCTTATTTTGAAATTTGGCACTGTCTAAAAAATGCCAAACTTAGAAATACATTACCATTCCAAAATGTCCCGTAATCATTGTGGAATGAGGTTTGCAAGGACGTTAGAATAACAAACCCATTATTTTGAAAGCTATGTTGAAATAACAGGCTTGTTTAAAAGACACAAAATATCTATTTGGGGATACCAGAAGTATCCCAAAATATCGCAGCAGTGTAGATTTATCCTCAGGTCCTGATCCTGAAAAGGCTCATGCATGTGCTAATTAATGAATATTGAGTAGACCCATTGAAGCCAATGGACTACTTGCAGTGCTTAAAATTAAAGTATGTACCTAAATATTTTGCAGTCTCAAATCCTCAAAAAGTAATGTGATATGTATATAACCACGTCACAAAAAAACCCTGGAAGCATAAAAATAAAAAGTACCTTATCTGTCAAAGTTTGACATATTGGTTCTCTTGAGTGAAGATGACTACCATCAGAGTTGGTTTTCCATTTCCTGACATGATTCACGTTCCACGAAATTATGGAGGGGAGTGCCATTTTCATCTAATTGATGACTACTTAATTGCTGGAGAACAGATTTTATCTATTCATTTTCTTTTTTTACCACTAAGCAATTCTTCTGAGGTAACACTGACAGTTTCAGCTAATTTCCATGCACCGGAGGGATACATCAGGTCCCCCAAATTAGTTGTGGCAAGCTCCAGTTAACAGTTTGACTTTCTCAGCAATGAAAACATAAATGAGTGATAGAAAAAACTTGCTAAGAATTATCACAGAACAGATTGCTCTCGCCTGTATTTAATAAGCAACTTTGAACACAGGCTAGATAAAAATCAGTTTTTAATATAAAGTTTATTTTCTTTCAAAAAATCAACTTGTTTATAATACATTTGGATTTCTGACAGCCTTCAACAAAGCCTAAATATGTCATATGCTATTAAAGTGATTTACATGAGCAAAAAATTAACATGCCAAATCAATGAGCCTACCTCAAACTCTATTGAGTAAAGATTTTTATACAGAATAAGAGGGAAAACATCAATATCTTTTGAAATCAGGTCATGATTAAACACACACACATTAACACATACTTTGGGCATGATGGTAAATATATTTAATCTTGAAAATGGAGTGAATACTAGTATTTACCTTTTTTTCAAATGTCACTATTTTACAGTGTTGTCTTCAAGTCATCATTGTCAATTCCAAATCGAGTATCAAGACACTACAGTTCAAGTCCCAAGTCTAGTCTCAAGTCTTAATTTAAAAAATGTCAAGTCACTTTTGTACAAGCCATCAGTATCGGCATTTTTGGACAATTTTTTCACCAAGTTGATTTAACAAAATTAGCAAGTCTCAAGTCGAGTCTCAAGTCACAAACAATGAACCCGAGTCGAGTCTCAAGTCGAGTCACCTAGGCGACTTAGGTCAGACTCGAGTTCAAGTCGTGGGACTCAAGTCAACAACTCTGCTATTTTAAGACAGGTTTCAGAGGGGTAGCATGTTACTCTGTTTCAGCAAAAACAAGGAGTCCAGTGTCACTTTAAAGACTAACAAATTAATTAGGGCATTCGCTTTTGTGAGCTACAACTCACTTCCTCAGATGCTAAAGAGAAAAGAAAAGAAGAAAGAAAAGGTTACAGAGCTGGGAGTGTAACATCAGTGTTAATTAAATCAGGGTGGATTTGGGTCACCTCCAACAGTGATGAGAAGGCGGGAGAACCTGAATGGGAAATTAGCTATTATAATGTGAGAGCCACTCCATGTTTCCATATACAACTTTTTTTTTTAGGGTGACAAATTTGCATATAAATTCCAGCTCAGGAGTCTCTCCTAAGATTCTGTTGTGCAGAAAAGCTTTTGCCTTAATTATTTTGGTTTCAATTTAGTATCAACGGGTTCACTTTCACTTTTGCAGTCATTGAGCATTCTTTAGAGCATTCTTTAAGTGTTTATTTTGATTAATATGAAACTGGGGAAAAATCTGGTGGATTTATTCATCTAATATAAAACAAATTAAAAGATCGAGGGTTTTGTAAACTGAATACCAATTTGCATCCCATTGTAACTTGACACATTGTGAACAGTTAAAGTGTTATATTGCAAATGGAATCATAGAAATGTAGGGCTTGTGGAACCTCCAGAAGTTATCTAGTCCTGCCTTCTTCACTGAGGCTATGTCTAGACAACAAACCTCTTTCGAAAAAGTGTCTAGACTATAAGCAGATTTTTCAAAAAAGCGAGCCGCTTTTTTGAGAGTCTACATGCTCTTTTTTGAAAAAGCACAGTTTGCATTCAATAGTGCATTTTTTCGAAAGTACTTTTGAAAAAAGCGTTATTCCTTGTAAAAATGAGGTTAACCATGATTGAAAAAACTGTTGCATTCTTTCAATTTACTTTCTAAAGAATGTGGCTGCAGTCTACATGCAGGTGAAGATTTTTTGAAAAAAGTCTACTTTTTTTGAAAAAATTCTGTAGTCTAGACACATCCTGAGACAGGACAAAGTATACATAGACCATCCTTCACAGGTTTTTGACTAATTTATTCTTAAAGATTCCAATGTCAGGGTTTCCACAACCTCCTTGGAAGCCTATACCAGAAAGCAAATCTCCATTGCTACAGATTAAGTTAATGACTTCCTGCTCTACTTTCAATGGACATGAAGAAAAAAAAATTGACTGTCTTCTTTATAACAAACTGGAACGTATTTGAAGACTATTATTAGGTCCCACACAGTCTTCTTTCTTGAGACAAAATGTGGCCTTTTTAACACAACTATCGTTTATCATATTCTAACATATTAGAAAAATATAGAAATTAATTACCTGAAAAAATAATGTTTAATAATAAATGTATACATTTATACTTTATTCATCTGGTTAGCAAAGTGAAGCACTAAATCTAGTATGCAAGGTATATTTAGTTGCAAATTAACATCAAATCAGACTTTAATGATTGTACTAACCAATAGAAGTCTAATGGCACGTTGGTGTGCATTGGTAGGAGTATTGCCAGCAGATCTAGGGAAATGATTATTCCCCTTTATTCAGCACAGATGGGGACCACATCTGGAGTATTACATACAATTCTGGGACCCACTACAGAAAAGATGTGGACATATTGGAGAAAGTCCAAATGAGGGCAACAAAAATGATTAGGGGGTGAAGCACATAATGGATGAGGAGAGGCTGAGGGATTTGGGCTTATTTAGTCTACAGAAGAGAAGAATGAGGGGGGATTTGATAGCAGCCCTCCAAAGGGGATGGAGAGAGACTGTTCTCAGTGGTGACAGATGATAGAATGAAGAGCAATAGTCTCAAGTTGCAGTGGGGGAGGTCTAGGGTGGATATTAGGAAAAACTATTTCACTAGGAGGGTGTTGAAGCACTGGAATGGGTTCCCTAAAGAGGTGGTGGAATCTCTAGCCTTTGAGATTTGAGTCCCAGCTTGACAAAGCCCTGGCAGGGATGATTTAGTTGGCATTGGTCCTGCTTTTAGCAGGGGATTGGACTTTATCATCTCCTGATGTCTCTTCCTACCCCATGATTCTAATAAGAAGAAAACCTTCTTATTGGGAAAAAATTGAAAAAAGCAAAACGAAAAGCCCAATTAAGCTGATGATTTAAATCAAGGTTGGTTTTTTTTTCTGATTTAAATCAAGATTGAAAGTGGTAATTTGAATCTATCCATCTTATTTAAACATATTAAAAATAGCCAGGTAGATGGAAGTATTAATGGCAATAACTAACTCCTTTGTGATTATATTTTTGTTGGATCAAATCCTTACTCAGGTTTCACTGAGTTCTTTCTGACATTGGTGGAGGGTTTACTAGAAGAAGAAGGACTGTCAGGTGCTCCATGACTGGGTCGAATTGACCATTAAGGCATATGGACATATGGGCAGGGCAGTTCACAGGACAAGTGCTGAAGTAAGGATTTCAGGATTTGGTCAACTGTTTTTAAGCACTATAAAGATATAATAAAGTGGGAAGAAAATGTAAACACAGAGATGTGTAGAGAATACATTATATATAATAAATAATTCATACATGAAAATAATTTATTATGCAAGCTGTAATCCTTGGACACAATTTTTAATAGTGTCTAAATTCCACCTTTTTTTAAAGTGACTCTGACACTGAAACCTAATATCCATTGATTTTCAATTAATATTAGGCTTTTTAGTAGTTGATATGCAAAGGGACTTAGGAGCCTAAAGAGTCAGTTAGGGTATGTCTACACTACCACCCTAGTTCGAACTAGGGTGGTAATGTAGGCAACCGGAGTTGCAAATGAAGCCTGGGATTTGAATTTTCTGGGCTTCATTTGCATATTGCCAGGCACCGCCATTTTTCAGTCTCCGAACTACCATTACTCCTCATGGAAGCCTAGTCCGAACTACCTAATCCGTGCTGCGTGTAGCCGCGCGGCATGGAGTCCGCACTAGCGGACATTTAAAAATGACGGCGCCCGGCAATATGCAAATGAAGCCCAGGAAATTCAAATCCCGGGCTTCATTTCCAACTCCGGTTGCCTACATTACCACCCTAGTTCGAACTAGGGTGGTAGTGTAGACATACCCTTAGGTTCTTAAGTCCAACATGTAGGCACTGTTGGCATTCACAAATCCTTTGCTCAGGTATATGTGTCTGAAGTCCTAATAATGCTTATGTTTCTGCTGACGGATGTGCACAAAGCCATTTAAACAAGAATGTCATCAAGAAGCTCAGAGGCAAAGAGTGACTAACAAACTCTGTTGGTCAGTTCTTAGGGGACTCACTGAGGAAGTGAGAATGTCAGGTTTAAGCTTCAGTGATAACTACTCAGTTATTTAAACTGGGAAAGCTTTGAGAGGCTGATGTCTTGTCTAGGCCAACAAATAGTTTGTGACAATTCTACCTCATACAAGCATTCTACTGTTGTGTGGACCTGCTGGTGAAGGTTGTTTGTTAGTTCATTTTGATCTAATCCCATTTCATAAAGAACTAGATCAAAGTGTATTAATGAACTGTTAACGAATATTGGCAGGGTCCTCATTGAAAGTTAGACCATGGCAACTAATGTGGGTAGATGAATACCCCAGCTTGCTGTAAACTAACTTGTCAAGTAGAAAAGCCCTAAGACATCGTCTCCAAAATACTGAGTAGTCTAGTATTTAGGGTGCTCTGTTGTGAAGTGGTTTACTAATATTTCTTCTAATGTACATATGCATATCTTCAGAAAAAATAAAATGGTTGCTATGCCATTGGTTGTCTAAAATTTTAAATTAGGACATAGATAGGTAAGCAGCATGTGGAGACCTTTGTATAGTATATGGAGGAAGAATTAAAGAAAACCCAGTTGTATATACATTTGTAATGCTTTTGTTAAGGGATAGTATTTAAAATTAACAGTAGTTAAAAACAAATGACTTAGAATAGGTCTCATTCTGGATTAAGTTAAACAGATTTGACGAGTTTGCAAGACTCAAAATAGAAAAGCTAGATCTTGCAGACTTTCATTCCCAACAATCTGAAAGAACAACTAATAATGCAGCATAGGTAGGCTGTCTTATGATTATGGTAAAATTCCTAATCAAAAAAATTTCAGGTTCACTTTTGGGTGTGATTTACTTATACTCTTTGATATCTGATACTTGCAGTAGAAACTCCATTTGTGCAAACCGGGCATGCTATAAAATTACAAGTTTGAAAATCAGGAACAGTAAAATAATGTCAAAATGAACAGGACTTCCAAACATAACGTTTCTTAAAAAACTCTGTTAAATTACCAAAATAGGTAAAAGCAAAATAGATAAGCTAAACTTAGATAGAACTCTGGGTTTCTGTTGAAAATTTTTGCCAGTTTTCATAGATTTTCTTCTAAACCAAATAATTTAGTGTATGTTAGAGAATATTTTTTAAATCTATTGCCCTCTATTTGTGAGCAACTTCAAAGCCACAATAAGAAACTAGAGTTGTTATGGACAAAGGAATCAAATGTCCAGCATCTCAGATATGAATAATTATTTTCCAAATGAAGGTTCTGAACCTGCATGTGACTATGATTCAAAGACCAATAAAGTTCATTGATATCTTTCCGTTGACCTCTGTGACCTTTGCATCATACCTTTTATGGGAATGGATCCCCTTGCCTTTTCAGAGCCCGTGGAAGTCAATGGATCCCTTGCAAACATCAGGTTTGTATCACTTACAAGCTACACTTAGGCTATGTCTACACTGC
This sequence comes from Pelodiscus sinensis, assembly GCF_052426305.1. Lineage (NCBI taxonomy): Eukaryota > Metazoa > Chordata > Testudines > Trionychidae > Pelodiscus > Pelodiscus sinensis. The sequence continues at coordinate 224,111,298 of NC_143052.1, forward strand.
CAGTTTCTGTAGCAGAAAATATACTAATGAGGGACTCATTAGCATGAGTCGTGACATCATTAGCATATTTTCTGCTGATTCTTTTTGCGCAAGGGGTTTTTGCACAAAAAGAAGCAGTGGAGCCACTTCCATTTTGCACAAAAAGAACCACCCCTTTTGCAGGACAGGAGGCATAAGGATATTGCACAAAGCGGGTTTTTTTTGTGCAAAACAGAAGCGGCTACACTGCTTCTTTTTGAGCAAAAACCCCTTGCACAAAAAGAATCCACAGAAAATATGCTCATGATGTCATGACTCATGCTAATAAGTCCCTCATTAGCATATTTTCTGCTGCAAAAACTGGCTGTGCAGACAAAGCCTTTAGGTATAGGATGTTGGGAAGGGTTTCAAATAATCTAAGATGAGTTGCGAAATCCAAGATGAGCGGAGAAGCAGAAGTTTGCAAATTGAGCACTTTCTTTTTCCTCTGTGTTTCATGAGGAGAATTTCCAGGCAGAAGGGGTTGGGATGTTTCATTATACTGGGGCGAAACCAAGTGTTATGTCTCAAATAGATATAAACAGAATTGGTCCCTAATGCTATAAATGGATCAATGTTGGGTCCACATCTCTGGGCAGAGTTTTAAATTAGATTGTTTTTGGTGAACGACTATTACGTTTTACTTAAGATAGCGTGACAAAGCTCCTCCTCAGCGTTGGTGGGTCCCTCGCTTTCAGGAGGATTACTTGCCTCGGATCAAAGCAGCCCTCAATTTAGACATCAACTTGCTGTTTGTTGAGCTACTCTCATCACTGACCACTATGAGGAAAAAAAGTGGAAACCAAATTTTATAGTATCTGTTGCCCTCCAAGTGGTACAAACCCTTGTACCAAAGCCACTCTCTTTCTAGTACTGAATGTGGAGTTGAGGGGGGAGAGACCAAGCCTGCCTTCTATTCTGGGTTCCAGACTAGGGACCCTATGATAGCAGCTGTTTGTAATATTCCCGGTAACAGCTGTGTGACAACTATGAACCCATGGGCCATTTCCCCACAGCCTTCCCCACCCCCTTCCTTACCACATGTTCTTCCTCCTGGTACCTGCTTTCACTTTCTCCTATCAGATTTTCCATGGCTCTTTCTCTCCTCAAACTCCTTGAACCCTCTGAGCTATCAGAAAGGGAGCTCTTTTGAACATGTCTCAACTGGTTCTTCATTGTCCCCAGGTGTTCTGATTAATCTAACTCAGTTGACTCTGGAAACCTCCTCATTGGCTCCAGGTTACTTAAGTTCCCTGACTGGTTCTGGCAAGTTCCTGCTGGTTCTGGATTAACCCTTGTTAGTTTACCATTGGAACAGAGTCTCAATCTAGGGCTAATATACTTCCCTTCTACCACTCTCCTGTATGTGACTGTAGGGAGGGCCTTTTTCTTCTCCGCTATCCATTCTCATATCCAGGCAGAGGTCCTCTGGGTGGCATCAGATGGCTCACTTGATGCTTCCAGGGAATAGTGGGCAATACCCAGAGCACTCTGCTCAGTGTACCCATTCAATTCCCTTGTTTTGGCCTTTGACCTTCTGGCCCTGATTTTCTTTTTGTTTGTCCCCCGTAAGTAGTTGGAATCCAGGATTCAGTTCATCCTCCCCATAGGCTGGGAAAGGGTCCTTTAGATGTGAAAGGGCTTCTGCCTGCCCAGCTCTCCGTATCCACTAGGACTACTCTCCTATATCTCTCTGGCTCGATCCTCTCACAATAGATAGTTGTGCAAATTAGAGAAAAATTAATTAAAACAGCTATAATCTTATGGAGATTATACATATACAAATTATATTTACATAGTAATTTCTATGAAAACTGAAGTTATCAGAATTTGCTGATGGGAGAGTATTTGGAGGACTTGTTTTTAATTCAAAAAGTCTTTTAAAGGGAATGGACCATCTCTTAAAGGAAGAGTAAAATCAATAAGGGGAAATGGAGTTTTAATGGAATAAATGCAATTATGTGTTAGATTATAAAAGTTTAAGAATCTTTTCTTGGAATGTTGAACACTTATTACAGCTTTGAGGTGAATGATGGAAGCTGGTAAATATTTGTGTGGTTTTTCATTGTGTTTTTTAATTATTCCAGAACTGAAACAAGCAAGGATTATCACCAACCATTTATATCTGTGGTAGTTTGAATGGAGATAGCAGCTATGCAGCCATTTCAAGCAAATAGATATTTATTTGATCACTGCCCCAAGCCTGATTTCTGGTAAATCTTGTTACTTATCTGTATCCTTTCAAATTGAGTGTGCCCTGTAAACAAGCAAAGAAATACATTGACTGGGTTAAATTTTCACTGGTGGTCATGTTCATGTACTTATTAAATTTTTATAATTACAGTTTTAAATTCCCACAGTTTCTGATATTGAAAATCTTATGAGAAAATGACTGGAGTCAATATGATGTTTTGTGGATGAGTGAGAGATAAGATATCAGAGTGGCAATTATTGCTTGTCCATTGTATGTGAGAATCCAGAAACTAGAAAGGGAAGCATATTGAAAGTGAACCTTAAATTCAGAGAGGTTCTGTAAAATGTGTGTAAAGGAGGGCACTTTAGCAGTACATATGTTCCGAAAATATGCAAACTCACACTGTTTTATAACAACATTGGGGAAACAATAATTTTATTGATTCTGTCACACCCCTGAGACTTATTAAGTTGACCTAAACCCCAGTGTACATTACTATGCTGATGGGAGAATTTTTTTGTTGATATAACTGTTCCCTCTCACAAGGGTAGATTTGTTACAATGATGCAAAAATCCCTTTCTGTTGCTGTAGCGAGGGTCTACAATACTGTGGCATAGCTGCAACTTTGCCACTGAACCAGTGGTAATGTAAACATGCCAAACATTCTGACAGGTTAAATGGGAAAAGCCATCAAAAGAAGTAAATTAAGATGCAGTGAGTGGGATATGGATTTTTTTTGGCTTTTCCAGTACACTCATCCGTCATAAATTTCACCTTTGCAGATAAAGCTAGTTCATGAGAAAGATACGCCAATAAAAGTAGCATTTTTTCTGATACACTTATTTCTATCTTGCCAACAACTGTCACACAGTTCATTCCAGATTTGCACTTTACACAAATAGTAAATTGAATGAAGTGGATTCTCTAAATATTATGCAAGAAAAAGGTAAAGATCTAAGGGCCTGACTCTTACTCATTCATATTAGCTTAAAACTAGAGTAACACCAGTGAAGTCGGAGATATACAGATGTGGAAAACATTGTGACTGCAGAATTGGACATTGGATATTGAACCATATTTAGGATCTGAGGTCTTCTGAAAATCTCTTCCCAATTGTAAGTGCTGAGCATTCTTGAAAATCTATTCATTTACCTTAAAATTAAGCGGTGTGATTCATATATAAATTAACAAATATTTAGAAGTTAGTTACATTTCCACAGATTTTACTAGATATTTCACCTGTATAATTAAAGCAGAGTTTGTCTCACTGTGTATTTTTAAATTCCATCTAAGCAAATATTTGAACAAGTCAATTTTGAATGAAATGGGCAATGTGTGTACTCCTAAAGTAAATGAACTATACGGCCTCTTTCTCTCAGGATGGACTTTTCCATGCTCATGTTCAGGAGCCTTAACACTGATGCAGAACATACTTTTGGGCAGTAAAAGCAAAAGTGAAATTTAAAAAGAAAATGAGAGAATGATATCATGCAGAATATATTTGTGTTTCTCAAAAATCAACAGTTCAGATTATGTAAAATGGTGACAACTGGCTCTCTCTTACGAATTTTCAGCAGCAGTTGACAAAAGTGGTTCAGTCTAATTACACACAATTTTCCCCTCAAGATTAAAATACATAGAGCCCGAGACAAATGTAATTTAAAACAACTAAATGGGAAAGACACACAAGTAGTTTAGCGCCTCAGCTTAAATGAAATAGCACACAACAAAGAACATTATGCAGTGTAGGAGGAAAAAGAAAGTGCTTCTATAGGGAAAACAATGCTCTGCAGTCTGGTATAGCTCTTCAGTTCTGCTAGTGAAGAGGAACTAAATGGAATAGATCTAGGATGGATGACATGCTGCTCCCTCTCTTTTCCCTGACTGTTGAAAGTCCTCCAAAGGCACACTGCAGGGACTGGAGGAGAACAACAATGGCAAGAGGAAATAGGATCTGTGAGGAGATAGATGCTTTCTTCAGTAGTGGACACCGTCACCCCCTCAAATCCATAAGGATTTCAATATCAATTCATGTTATTTTACAGTGCATTTGTCTGTGAGTCCGTTTGTTCAAGAACGCCTTCTAAATGGTAAGAACTAGGGCCACCAAATTTGGCATGCAGCTTCATCTTCTCATAATGTAAAGCAAGGTCAGGATTTGGTTGTGGTAGGACAACAGGCAGCCCCAGGGAAAGGACTGTTTTCCGTAACATGCAAAGGGAGGGACTGCTGTTTGGCGGGATGTGTTATGAGAGTGGCCATGGGGGGGCGGGGGGGGGGAGAGGAGAGAGAGGGGAGCTTAGGCCACAGAGAAGAGCTATCCTGCAGAGTGTCCACTCAGGGTGCCCATGCCCAAAAATGTTCTGTTAAACTTTTTGTTTCTTTGTCACATTTGATTCTAAAGCCCTCCCATCCCTTCCTCACTACCACTGGTTTTATCTAACTTACATCCTGAAATTTCTGTCCTTAACTCCTAATATTTTGGGATCCAATCTTGTTCTCATTGTACCAAATTACAAAATATGCCATTGTTATCAATGGAAACAGAACCAAGCTACTGAACAAACTGATGTAGGGGTTGCTTTATGTCTTGGAGCGCTGTCCTGTAAAGTTGTAAGATTCTTGCATACATCACATGAGCCAAACTTAGATTGAACATGATATACATTTAATTTAAATTAAAGTGTTTTAACTTGCGCATCAGGGAGCACAAGGTGTATATATGTTAAACCAGTTGAAATTCCACTTACACTATGTTAGACGTATATTTAGTAATGTAAAACCATTTCTAATGCCCAGTGCCAGTGGAGCTGATAGGCTCACCAAGCCCCTGAGCAAAGTGGGAGGAGATGACTTTGCGCTCCTAGAAGGAGTGAGGATTTGGGCAGAAGAGGTGAGGCTGTGGGCAGCTGGGCCCCAATGCTACGTGATCTGTCTGGCTGCCACTGCTGCAGTAGGGGCATCAGCATATGGGATTCCAGGCCTTTTTGAGTTGCTGGGCCCTGGGGCAGGTTCCCTCTTTGCCTTCCACCCCTGTTGGTGGGCCTGACCAATGCCCGCCAACACCACGTACATATTCATTCAGAATTTAGACCATTTTATCTCATGAAGTACAAGTTAGGGTAACTCCTATTTTGGGATGCCAGCCTAGCATGCAAAGGAGCATTGCATGTAAAACAACTGACTGAAGAGGGCTGGAAGGTGTAAAGACCATCTGTTTTTTTTCTGTACACATTCTTCCATCTCATCAGCATCTAACTTATGATCTGTCAAGCCTTGTCTGTACTTACACAAAGATCAATGCTCTGGAGACGGATCTTCAAGAGTTCAATTTAACAGGTCTAGTAAGGACTTTGCTAATTCAACCTCAGCAGTCCATGGGCTCTGGGAAGTCAGCAGGAGAGTGGGCCCACCCCAGAAATTTGGTTTAAAGTACATCGACTTCAGCTACACAATTCTCATAGCTGGTGTTCTGTATCTTAAATCAAATTTCTTCCCCAGTGTAGAACTGGCCTCAGATTTCTTTGTCATCTCTTACACGTTGGTAAGTAGGTAAAATGGAATCAGAGCATTGCGTAGAAAACTCCAGGGGGTTGTAAGGAAATCTAATATGTATTTTTAAAAGTTTGGTTGGGTATTTTTTCTCTGTCTGCAAATTGTGATCCACTGAAAGTGGTCTGTTGTAGGGGCTGCCTTTTGAGCCAAGTGGTCTGGTAGGCTAGGCTGTGAGCTTATTTATGAGAATCTAGCCTGTTAGTCTTTCATTCATAACACCTTTACGATCTATTGACAAGGCCAGAGTTAGTTCACTTTGAAAAGGGGTTTAAATAGTTAGGTCCTAAGGAACTAGAGGAGCTAGTCGGTAAAGGAGTTTAGAAGAGGAGGCAGAAACACCTCTAAACTTCCACCTCTAAACTTCCACCAATATTCCACATACTCCAAACAGACAACAAACAAGCAAAACAAAAACATATGCAAGGAGTTAAATAATGCATACAGAACTTTAGAAGCAAAGTGTGGGTTACTGAGTTTATTGCACTGAATTAAGCATGTACGCTACCTGCCTCATGGGCAGGGGTTATATGTGTGCATAAGATGAAAGCAGCCCATGGCCTGCACAGAATGAGTAATGGCCTTGAGGTCAGAGTGGCTTAGTTGGAGGTCCTAAGGCAGACAGAAGTTTATACAGACAAAACTTTTCTAAATGGTCCCATCCTCAATTTGACAGCCTCTGCGCTATTGAAGAGGATGTAAGTCTTGGGGGACATCAAGTTGGAGTGGAAGGAAACAATCTCTAGTTGGATTCTACCCCAAGATGATGTCATGGCATCCTCTCATACTGTGGTTATCCATCCAGGGAAGGGAAACATATTTGCTAGGAAAAGCTAAGTAAAAGTAATGAGAGATTCAATTGTGACAAATAGAGATTGTTAGGTTTGTGATAAATGGAAAAATCCCATAGTTAGTTGCCTTCCAGAGGGCAAACACTGAGGATCTCACAAGACATTTAGACAGATTTATATGCAGGGCTGGGGAGAAGCCAGTGATTATGTGATATAGGGAAAAGGAAGACAGAAGTACTGGAAGCAAAAGTTAGGCTGCTAGGCAAGAAATTTAAACTCCAGGATCTCCATGGTAGTCTTTGCTGAAATAATTTCTATTCCACACACAGGGCCAAGTAAAGAGGCAGAACTACCAGGTGTCAATGTACAGAAGTGATGCTGTGTGTATGTGTTTTTTTTTTTTTTTTTTTTGTTTTTTTTTTTGCGGGGGAGGCAGTTAAGAACATAAGATCATAAAAACAACCATACTGGGTCAGACCAAAGGGCCATCTAGCTCAGTATTCTGTCTGCCAACCATGGTTTTAGGTTTGTTAGGAACTGGGGAAATTCTCAGGAAAGAAGAAGCCTATTCATAAAGTATGGGCTCCACCCAAACCAAAGCATAACTAGATTGCTGACATGTAAAAGTAAAAAGGTTGTCAAGGTTTTTTTGTTTGTTTGTTTGTTTTTTAATTAAGGGGTGGGGAAAGCCAACAGGAGGAACACATTGTCATTACAAACATCCCTTAGGGATGAATGTATTAAAAAGAGAACTCATTATCCTAATAAAAAGGACAGGAAAGATATTTGTAAAGAACAAATAGGAGCTATCGAGAAACAGTTTAATGTAAAGGGCCCCATTATAATATAACACATTAGAAGGCTTAGTCAGCATTGCTTGGGTCCTTCAGGGCAGGAGGTTGGGTATCTGGGGGTGCAGGATTCAGGGCATAGGCTTGAGGAAGTGGGGAGCTCAGGAAAGGATGCTTGGAGTGTGGAAGGTGCAGGAGCCAGGGTTGTAGGGTGAGGAGGGGCTCAGGGCAGGGGGCTGAGCATGAGTAGGCTATAGGAGTCAGGGTTTGGGTGGGAGGATCAGGACAGGGGATGGGGGTGCAGGAGTCAGGGTAGGGGTTTGGGAGATGTGAAGGGAACAGGGGTGGAGGTGTGGGGCTCAAGGAAAGGGGTGTGGCACCTCCCAGCTTCTCCTTGGGATAGGGTGGGGAGGCCATTCAGCCCACCTGCTGGCTTCTCCTTGGGGCTGGCCCGGGGAAAGGGGTGTGCCACATAGCCCACCCATCCACCTCTCCTCTGGAAGGGGGAGAGCCATACAGCACTCCCACTGGCTTCTCCTTGGATCTTGGTGAACTTGAATGAGGATATTGGTATAATTGGCCTTGCAAGAACTTGGTGGGATAAGGATAATCAATGGGACACTTTAGTAGCAATGGTACAAAATATATAGGAATGACAGAGCAGGTCATGCTAGTGAAGTAATGACACCATATGTGCAAAAAATAGTCAAATAAGGTAAAAATCTTCAGTGAATCAAACTGTACCATCGAACATCTATGGAGAGAAATTCCAGGCTTGACTGATAAGAATACAGTAGCATATAGACCATAGACTACCTGACTAGAATGGTGGCAGTGCTCAGGAAGAGAGACTCTAAAGGCAGAAAACACAATAATAATGGGGAATTTCAACTATTTGCCAGGGATACCATTTCTTGGCACCACCGATGGCTGCTTCCTGGAGCAGCTTGTCCTGGAACCCAAAACAGGAGAGGCAATCCTTGATTTAGTCTTAAGTGGGGCACAGAATCTGATCCAGGAGGTAAATATAGCTGAATTACTTGATAACAGAGACCATAATGCAATTAAATGTAATGTCCTTGGAAGAGGGGGCAAGGAATGTCAAAGAAACTCACCACAATAGCATTTAATTTTAGAGGGCAACCACACAAAAATGAGGAAGCTAAGTTAGATGGAAATGTAAAGAACTAGCAACAAGGGTGAAATGACTGCAAACTGCATGGTGACTACTTAAAAACAACATAATAAGGCTCAAACTAAATGCATATCCCAATTTAAAAAACCCAGTAAGATCAAAAATGCCACCCTAGCTAAACAGAAGAGGCACAGATGTGGTCGGAGGCAAAGAGGTGTACTTTAAAAACTGGAAATAAAATCCTCGTGAAGGAAAATAGAAAGGAACATAACCTCTGGCAAGTCAAGTGTAACAGTTTAATAAGACAGCCCTAGAAAGAATTTAAAGAACAACTACATAAAGACACAAAAACTCACAACATTTTTTTTGTCAAGTACAGCAGAAGCAGGGAGCTAGCCACACAATCAGTGGGGCCACTGAATGATCAAGATTCTAATGGAGTGCTCAAGAAAGATAAAGCATTTATGGAGAAACTAAATGAATTCTTTGCTTCGATCTTCACTGCAGAGGATGTGGGGGAAATTTCCACATGAAAGCATTATTTTTAGCTGACAAATTTGAGGAATGTTCCCAGACTGAGGTGACAGTAAAAGAGGTTTGGGAACAAGTTAATAAATTCAACATAAGTAACCAGGACCAGATGGTATTAACCCAAGAGTTTCAAAGGAATTCAATTGCAAAATTGCAGAACTGCTAACTATGGTACAGAGCCTATTGCTTAAAGTACCTTTTCTACCAGATAATTACTTAGTACAGCCGGTCCCCGAGTTGCGAACGGTCGAGTTACGACTGTTCGCATTTACGATCAAAGCTCCCATGGAGCGGTCGTAAAGGCAGTCCGGGTACGTCTACACTACAGCGCTAGTTCGAACTAACTTAGTTCGAATTAGTTAATTCGAACTAAGCTAGTTCGAACTAACGCATCTAGAACTAAAAACTAGTTCGAATTAGCGTTTTGCTAGTTCGAACTAGCAAGTCCACATTGAGTGGACTCTGAACAGGGCTTAAGGATGGCCGGAAGCAGTGCCGGCAGGGCATCAGAGGAGGACTTAGAGTGTGGAGATGCTGTCTCAGGCTAGCCGAGGGCTGCGCTTAAAGGGTCCCGACCCCCACCCCGGACACACAGTTCTAAGGGGTGCCCCGCTTGCAAAGAAGTTCTGGCTTGGAGTGCCCTGAGTGCCCACACTGGGCACATCACACCACTCGGCCATCAGCCCAGCTGCACTTGCCGCAGGCTGCCATCTGGGGAGAGGGAGTAATTGGGGGGCTGCAGGAGAGCTTCCAGCCCCAGAAGCCCGCAGAGCCAGCCCAGTCCTCCCCATCGGGGGCTCGTACCCCATTCCTCCCTCACCTCCTTCCACTTACCCTTCCTTAGCCCCCCTTCTTATTGATGTACAAAATAAAGATAACGTTTCTTCCAACATTGACTCTGTCTTTATTGAAAAAAAACTGGGGGAGACTGGGAAAAGGAGGTGGGAGAGGGGAAGAGACAGGCTGGGAGAGGGGAGGGCAACTAACATGATCAGGGGTTGGGAACAGGTCCCAGATGAAGAGAGGCTACAGAGACTGGGACTGTTCAACTTAGAAAAGAGGAGACGGAGGGGGACAGGATAGAGGTCTCTAAAAGCAGGGGTTGGGTGGAGAGGGTGGATTCAGAAAAGTTCTTCCTGAGTTCCCATAAAGAAGGACTAGAGGACACCAAAGGAAAGGAATGGGTAGCAGGCTTCAAACTAGTAAGAGAAAGTTGTTCTTCTTCCCAAAGCAAATAGTTAACCTGTGGAACTCCTTGCTGCAGGAGGCTGTGAAGGCTAGAACTAGAACAGAGTTTAAAGGGAAGTGAGATAAAGTGATGGAGGTTGGGTCCATGGAGTGCTATTAGCCAGAGGGTAGGAGTGGTGTCCCTGCCCAAAGTTTGTGGAAGGCTGGAGAGGGATGGCACGAGACAAATGGCTTGGTCATTGTCTTCGGTCCATCCCCTCCAGGGTCCCTAGGGTTGGCCGCTGTTGGCAGACAGGCTACTGGGCTAGATGGACCTTTGGTCTGACCCAGGACGGCCATTGTAAGCTCAGGGCTCAGTGTCGGGGGTCTCAGTGGACCCCCCTGATTTTCATGCACACCTGGTCCTGGGTGGCCAGGCTGGCAGCTCTCCTGCCCTAGACGGCCACTTTCCTGTGCCTAGTGCGGAGATCGTGGACGAGGTCCACGATGTCCGCACTAGCCCAGGAAGGTGCCCGCCTCTTGCGGTCCAGGGCAAGCTCCCGGGAGCCGCCAGCCTGGTCCCGGCAAGAGGGGGTGGGCTGGGGGGCATCGGGTGGGTGGCTCTGTGCCGTGCCAGGTGCAGGGTCTGCTAGCTGGGTGCTGGCAGGCTTGCACCTGGCACGGGCACCGTAGCCAGCCCGTGCCCCTTTAAGGGGTCCGGGGCCGGGAGGGGGGCATAGAGTTTCCCTGGTGTTGGCCAGAGTGGCCACCAGGGAAACCTGGGGAGGGCTAGCCTCCCACTAGTTCGAACTAAAGGGCTACACAGCCCTTAGTTCGAACTAGCTAGTTCGAACTAGGCGTTAGTCCTCGTAAAATGAGGTTTTCCTAGTTCGAACTAAGCGCTCCGCTAGTTCGATTCAAATTCGAACTAGCGGAGCGCTAGTGTAGCACCTATTAAAGTTAGTTCGAACTAACGTCCGTTAGTTCGAACTAACTTTGTAGTGTAGACATACCCTCCCCGAGTTATGAACACGACCCGCGCTTACGAACAGTGAGGTCACTATGTAACTCAATGGGGTCCGAGTTACAAGCAGATTGAGTTACGGCCAAGTGTTTGGTCTATAACTTGTTCGTAACTCAGGGAGAGGCTGTAGTTTATATGATGCCTATTTTAGGTGATCCTAGCAATTACCTGGTAAGTTTTACTCCAGTACCTGGCAAATTGATTGAAACTATAGTAAAGAACAAAATTGTCAGACACAAATAAACATGACATGTTGGGGAAGAGTCAATGTGGCTTTTGAAGGGAATAATTCCTCACCAGTCTATTAGAATTCTATGAGGGAATCAACAAGTATGTGGAGTGAGGTCCACTAAATCACTAAGTGGCAATTTAGTCAATACAATGTGCTTTCACTTTCCTCACCAGAGTCTCTTAAGCAAACTATGCAATCATGGGATAAAAGAGAAAGTTCTCTCATGAATCAGTGACTGGTTAAATATTGGAATGAAAGAGTAGGAATAAATGGTAACAGGGGAAAGAGATAAATAGGATCTGTACTAGATCAGTGCAGTTTAATATATTCATAAACAATCTGTGAAAAGGGGTAAAACATGAGATGGCAAAATTTGCAAATCAAAATTACTGAAGATAGTAAAATGAAGCTAACTGCAAAGTTTTATGAAGGAATCTCAGAAAATTAGATGGATGAACAACAAAATGGCATACAAAGTTCAAAATTGATATGTTCAAAGTAATGTACACTGAGGGGAAAATTCCAATTCTACATACTAAATGATGGAGTCTAAATTAGTTGTTCCACTCAAGAAGAAAGATCTTGGTGTGATTGTGGATAATTCTCTGAAAAGATCTGTTCAATGTGCCATGAGATGTATTAGAATTGGAAAAGATGCAAAGAAGGGGAACAAAAATAGGGGTATGGAACAGCTTCTATCTGTGGGGAGATTAAAAAACTATGACTGCCCAGTTTAGAAAAGAGGCAACTAAGTCAGGAATATGATAGAGGTTTATAATATCATGAATAGTACAGAGAAAGTGAATAAGAAAGTGTTATTTACCCCTAATCATAACTCAAAAAACTAAGGGTCACCGAAAGAAGTTAATAAGAAGCAAGTTAAAAAAACCTGAAATAATGTATTTCTTCACACAACACTCTGCCAACCTGTGGAACTCCCCTGCTCCAAGGTGTAGTAAAAGCCAAAAAGATATATATGGGTTCCAAAAGATTTAGAAAAGTTCATGGAGGATAGGAGTATCAATGGCTATTAGCCAAGATGGTCAGAGATAGGGATGTAATAGTGTAGTCAATTAACCAATGAACCAATAAGCTAAAGCTTATAGGCTAATGCTATAGACTACATGCAGTTCTCTCCCCGCTTTCCAGTATATTTTTAGCGGGTTGGCCAGCAGCCTGGCTCAGTCCTGGCTTGCAATGGGTCCAGGACCTACCTCTGCTGTGGCTCTGCTTTTAAAGTGTATTAGGAGCTGGGCAGGCAGGCAGCCTGGCTCCATCCTGGCTCATGCCGGGACCAGCAGCTCAGCCCACCCCTAGACAGGGGCTGCTGCCACCCAGCACTGCTGCCCTTTTATCAGAGGTAGCAGCATGGGGCAACAAGCAGCTGGTCGCGAACCAGCTCCCACCTGGCACCCCATGCTGCTGCCTCTGCATCAGAGGCAGCAGCATAGAGTGGCAGGGGGCTCCTTGAGAGTGAGGCAGAAGTGCACTAGCTGCTGCCCCCACTCCTAGGGACTATAGAATAGTCAACTAACCAATAAGAATTTACTTGACTAGTAAATTAACTTATATTTAACATCCCTAGTCAGAGATGGACAGAATACTGGGTTAGTTTGGCCCAGTATGACAGGTCTTATGTTTTTGTACAATCACAATAGTACTGCTTCTTTTCTGTATCTTGCAGGATAGTTATTCCTGTATGGAATAATATTCCTGTTTACTGTATTAGCATATATGATGGACTAAATTTGTTATTCATCATAACAAAAAGCACATCAGTAAAATATAGTACCAGCTTTTTCTGGATATGCAGTATTCAGCATGTCTATGTCACTGTGCTTTTTGGAAAATCACTTATTGTGTTTACACATGTATGAAGAACAGCAGATTTTTCAAGCTAATTGGCAATGTGTTGCCATTTTCAAGTGTAGGATTCAATGTTTATTAACAAGCTAAGAGATGATGTAGACATTTCTAAGAGATGCTCTTTTCCCAATTAAATATATAGTTTGGTAATTCACATTAAACATGTTTTGAAACACATTTATTTTACAAAAGTCATTATTTTTAATAGCATTAAATATTTACAATATGATGGTAACTAGAGGCCTTACTGAGGAGACAAGTCCCATTGTGCTTGTAGCTGTTCACAGAGGCATATGATTTCTGCTCGGAAGGTCTTCCACTTCGAGATTAGCAACATACTAATGGAAGGAGATGGGGAAAAAATCAGATATATATTCTGAGATGTATTTCCAGGTTTTTGAAAACGGTGCTCAAATACATAATTATACTTTATTAATTATGCATTATTAATTATTTTAAGTCAAGATTTTAGCTAACAGGGTCAGTTAGCTCCCGGGAAATTTGATCTGCTCTGTAAGTACTACACTCTTGAAGCAACACCAGTTTTGAATAAAAATATATTTTGCACTATATTCACCTGTGTATCACAGGTGGTATGCTAGTCAAATTCCACTGACTTTTTTCAGTGGAGCTGCACTATCATAAAGCTGGAGTAATGAATTAGCTATTGGCTAAGACAGCCGGGGAAGAGTTATAGGCTCTCAGATTCTCAGGTGACCTGACCATGCTTTTCAAAGATGGGGAGTGTCTGATTTCTGGTGGCCCATGTTGGATAAGGGGATTGCTTTGTTTTGGTGATATTCTTGAGTTGTCTGTTTAATCAGTCAATTGTCTCCTGACACAAAGGCCTGAAACAGAGTCAGACTTTGCCTTGGTTCCTTCTGAGCTGGTGAGAAAGCCCATAATTTTACAGGCTCATTGCTCTATAGTTTAGACCTAGTACCTGATTCTGATTTCATTTACACCAGAGTTGATGATTAATGATGCTGTTGTGATCAATGCCAAGAATTTTTTAGTCTTGCATATTTTTAATATGGAATCTACTTCAAAGAGGGTGTGCTGGTATAATGGAAATCTGGTTGGTAATTTCACATACATTATTTGGCCATGTCTACAGTAATAATAAAATGCTTTGGTCATTGATTTTAGATGGGATTTTTCAAAAGAACTCAGCTCGTAGCAGTGCTCCGACTGAACTCTATAGGAAGCATTTCTCTTAGCTAAAGTAAATGTGAAAGTGAGTGTTACAGGCGACTCCTATGTGAATATTTTGGAGATCCAGTGGTTTAGTAGTCCAAAAGCTCAGTCTTTAGTCATGACTTGGACTTCTCTTCAAAACATGACTTCACAAAAAAACAAAAACCCAGCCTCATCTTCCCTTCAGTCTGGTTCTTCTTGAACATAGTGAGTTCCTAGCAAGCATAATTGTGCCTACCCCAGATTCCATATCCTGTAGTCCAAGTGAAAGAAGAATACTTGGCATTTCTGGGGGAGCAGGGCATGGCTGGAGTTCTGCTATTGAATATAAATTTTTAATTGTTAGATAGTAACTCAGGGCTGTATCTAGGTAGGAACTGAAATGCTGGAACTAGGAATGTTGGGGGTGCTGCTGCACACCAGGGCTTTCCATCAGATACAAGGTTTACAGTTTGATTTGATGGCTCTCAGCACCCCCAATATACAAATAGTTCCAGCACCCGTGGGCAGGAATAGTTTTGAGCATTCATGTCTTCCATTTGGAAGAAGATTAGTTGCATTAAATCAGCTCTGTAATCCAGGGGTGACTTAAACTAGGCCTAGAGCTGAATTAGCTCTTGACCAGCCTCATTACTGAGGAACTATCTCAGATCCTCTTCTCTTCATTCCTGATTTAGTTTCTCAAAAGGATTCTGGGTGCAGTGTAAGTTGGTAACACAAGGAATTTGGATTTTTGGGGGGAGGGGGGTTGTAAAGAGTTTGGGTTTTGTTTGTTGTTTTTTTAATGCCTAGCTGTAATTGGTTGCTATGCTATTTCCTTTTTTCCATATTATGTCAATTTTGAATAGATTTATTAAAAATCAATAATAGCATGGATGGGGAGAAGGCTGAAACTCAGCCCAGGAATCAACTTCATTCATTCTTTACTGCAATACAGTCCATCTGGCTCTGTAGCGGTTTTAGCCGTGTAACAAAACCAGCATTCAGTCTTTGATTTTACTTTAAATAGCTAATTTCTGCAATATAATCTCTCTCCTCTTCCTTTGCCACAACACAAGAAATCATGCTACTGGTTAACATACATACACATGTGCCATATTTTAAGTGGCACTAGTTGCAAGTAAGAGAGTATATTGCAATTTCAAATATTTTATATTATCCCACCAAAGTAAGATGACAAATATGTTATGTTGTATTCATATAAGATGTCACAATATTTCATTGATTTAGCATAGTTTCTAGGGCAGGTTATAACAGATCGTAATGAGAATAAGATCAATATCTGCAGGAATCTTTACAGCCATAAGTCGTAATACAATGTTCAATGTAATTGCATTGAAAGTTACAGTGTGATTGAAATGCTATGTATCTGTTGTGTTTTTTGCTACTATCATTAAGAATGTCAAATACTGATATGTTCAATGATGACTTAAGGCCATGTTTTGCCATCTGTACTCACAAAAGTCCCACCGAGGACTTCTTGAGGAGTAAGAAACCAACATGCATAATGATATCAGAATCTGGCCCTGAATAATTAAAATAGATACTGTTAATGAAAGGTCATTGAATAAGGCGACAAAGGAGCTGGGTTCTTGTCAGTCCATACTGGTGCTCCACAGTCTTAGCAGGATAGAACCTGAAGAACCATACAAGAGACCCCATCCTTTATAGGATTTTCTTTCATTGCAAGTCTATGCATTTTGGTTTGTCAGGCCTTAATCAGTCATTCAGCATCAGTTTTTCTGTAACGTGCTTATCAGGAGGTTGTTCTCACAGTCATTTAATATCTTTATTCTGATGACTCCTCAGAGGGTGTTGTCTTCCAATGAAAGTTGTTATTGGTTCCCTATTAAGGGATGTTTGCCATTAACTTCAGCGCTTGTCAATCTGCCTCAGTCCAGTTTGCGTCTTCAGAGTGCTTTAGCTTAGTTGATAATTATTTGGTGCTTCTGAGTCTCCGGCCCCTCCTCTGACCATCTGGGCATGCAGTGGCCTTCACACTTATCTTTCCCATAACATTCTCTCTCTCATTCACACAAACAATACATTTACACAATTGCAGCACAGAACAAAGGGTACTTCTACTCACTTTAACAAAGTTACAGGGTCCTTCAATATTAAACTTCCTTCTCTCTATTACAAGGCTTTACCTACTACTAACATCACTACGCATTACAATATTCCATCCCTTCACTTTAACATCAGAACATGCTAACATCAAACAGAGCTGGAGCTAAGTTAACAAAGCTGCCTGGCCTGTCTGAGGCCTACATCTTGTATTTAAGTTTAGTCCAAACCTTATATTATAACATACATGCATTATAACTAACTAAGGGTATGTCTACACTAGTTCGTTAGTTTGAGCTAGGTAGGCAAATGAGGGCAACTGGAGTTGCAAATGAAGCCTGGGATTTAAATATCCCGGGCTTCATTTGCATGTTCCCGGGAACCGCCATTTTTAAATCCCCCTTAGTCCGAACTCCATGCCCACGGCTACACGCAGCATGGAGTAGCTAGTTCGAATTAGAGATCCTAATTCAAACTACCGTTACTCCTTGTGGAATGATATTTAAATCCTGGGCTTCATTTGGAATATTTAAATCCCGGGCTTCATTTGCAACTCCAGTTGCCCTAATTACTCTACCTAGCTCGAACTAACGAGTTAGTGTAGACATACCCTAACTAACTAAGGGTATGTCTACACTACCCTCCTAGTTCAAACTAGGAGGGTAATGTAGGCATACCGCACTTGCAAATGAAGCCTGGGATTTGAATTTCCCGGGCTTCATTTGCATAAGCGTGGAGCCGCCATTTTTAAAACCCCGCTGGTTCGAACCCTGTGCAGCGCGGCTACACGGGGCTCGAACTAGGTAGTTCGGACTAGGCTTCCTATTCCGAACTACCGGTATAGGAATCGTGGAATAAGAAGCCTAGTCCTGCTGCAGAGCGTGGTGCCCCGTGCTAGTCCTGCACCTGCTGCCCCCCCAACTGCTGTCCCTCCTCTCACTCCCGCCCCCCTCCCACCTCTTCTTTCTCAACCCCCACACCCTCTTCCTCAATGTCCACACCCCCCACCTCAACCTCCGCACCCTCCACCCCATTCCTCCGGGGACGCCAAAGCCCCCTCCCTCGCCGTGCTGGGAGGCGGTTGGCCCGGCGAGACCCCCACCCCTGATCCTTGAGTTTCCCCACTCCCTCCTTTCCCTTGCTTCCCCCTTCCAGCTCCCTCCTCCCAGTTTTCCCCCTCCCCTCTCCCACCCTCTCTCTTCCCCCTCCCACCTCCTTTTCCCAGTTTCCCCCACTTTTGTTAAATAGAGTTTCTATTTTTGAACAACGTGTCCTTTATTTTGTACATCAGGAAGGGGGGCTAGGGAAGGGTAAGTGGAAGGAGGTGAGGGTGGAATGGGGTACGAGCCTCCGAGGGGGAGGACTGGGCTGGCTCTGCAGGCTCCTCGGGGTGGAAGCTCTCCTGCAGCCCCCCAATTGCCTCCTCTCCCCAGATGGCAGCCTGCGGCAAGTGCAGCCGGTCTGATGGCCGAGTGGTGTGATGTGCCCAGTGTGGGTACTCCGGGCTCTCCAAGTCAGGACTGCTTTGCAAATGGGGCACCCCTGAGAACTGTCTGTCCAGGGTGGGGGTCGGGTCCCTTTAAGCACAGCCCTCTGCTAGCGTGAGACAGCAGCTCCACGCTCTAAGTCCTCCTCTGATGCCCTGCCGGCACTGCTTGCGGCCATCCTTAACCCCGGTTCAGGGTCCACTTAATGTGGACATGCTAGTTCGAATTAGCAAAATGCTAATTCGAACTAGTTTTTAGTTCTAGATGCACTAGTTCGAATTAGCTTAGTTCGAATTAACTAATTCGAATTAAGTTAGTTCAAATTAGTGCTGTAGTGTAGACATACCCTAAGAGTGTAGGTTTCCGAGTTTAAATGAAATGAAGCAGTTCATACCTCTTGGAGCTATTGCTCTGAGGTGTTTATACAGTATCTCTCCAAGAAAGAGACAGGCATCAGTTTTACTTGAGTCATGTTTTGAAGCTTGCTTTTTTTTAATTTCCTCTTTCCATGAGAGAAATGATCACATGTGACAGTAGAAATTGGAGCTGAAAGCATAGACAAAGCTTATGTCTGTCTGGGCATGTCTACACTACAGCGTTAATTGAAGTTAACTTAATTCAAAATAGTTAATTCAAATTAAGCTAATTTGAAATAACGCATCTATACACATTTTGAAATAGCATTTTGCTATTTTGAAATAGCGCGCCCACACTGAGTGGACCCAGAACCGAAGTTAAGGCTGGCCGGAACCAGTGCTGGGGGCATCAGGTTAGGACTTAGTGTGGGGGGCTATTGCCTGAGGCTAACTGAGCTCCGAGCTTAAAGGGACCCTACTCCCACCCCGGACAGACAGTTCTCAGGGTTCCCCACTTGCTTGTCTACCTCGATGAGGGACAGCAAAGCAGTCATGTCTTGGAGTGCTCTGAGTGCACGCACTTGGGACACCACAGCACTCGGCCACATGGAGCCAGAACTGCACCTGAATGCCGGTGCATCTTTTGGGGTCATTGCCATCAGCCTGGCTGCATTTGCTGCAGGCTGCCATGTAGGGGGTTTATCGGGGGGCTGTCAGGATCCAGGAGGCCCTGTGGGAGAGCGTCCATCCGTAAGGGTATGTCTACACTACCCTCCTAGTTCAAACTAGGAGGGTAATGTATGCATACCACACTTGCAAATGAAGCCCGGGATTTGAATTTCCCGGGCTTCATTTGCATAAGCAGGGCTCCGCCATTTTTAAATCCCCGCTCGTTCGAACCCCGTGCCGCGCGGCTACACGCGGCACAAACTAGGTAGTTCGAACTAGGCTTCCTAGTTCGAACTACCGTTACTCCTCATTCCACGAGGAGTAACGGTAGTTTGAACTAGGAAGCCTAGTTCGAACTACCTAGTTCGTGGCCCGTGTAGCCGCGCTGCACAGGGTTCGAACGAGCGGGGATTTAAAAATGGTGGAGCCCCGCTTATGCAAATGAAGCCCGGGAAATTCAAATCCCGGGCTTCATTTGCAAGTGCGGTATGCCTACATTACCCCGCTAGTTCGAACTAGCGGGGTAGTGTAGACATACCCTAAGAGACCTCAGAGGCACCCCGGTCCTCCCCACCAGGACCTCGTGCCCCATTCCTCCCTCACATCCTTCTACTTACCCCTCCCTAGCCCCCCTTCCTGATGTCAAATAAAATACATTTTTTTCAAAAATAGAAACTGGGTTTAAGGAACAAAACTGGAGGGGGATGAACTTCTGGGGAGACTGGGGAAAGGAAGCAGGAGACGGGAGGAGAGAGGGTGGGAGAGGGGAGGGAGAAAACTGGGAGTAGGGAGCTGGAAGGGGGAAGCAAGGGGAGGAAGGGGGAAGGGAAGCTTAGTGCTTAGGGGTGGGGGTTGCATCAGGCCACATGTCTCCCTGCACGGCGAGTGCGGGCGCTTCAGCGTCCCCGGGGGGATGGGGAGGAGATTACGGAGGTTGAGGTGGGGGTTGTGGAGATTGAGGAGGAGGGTGAGGAGGTTGAGGAGGGAGAGGCAGGAGGGGGAGAAGAAGTGGAATGAGGAACGGTAGCTGGGGGGGCAGCAGGCGCTGGAGCGGCACAAGGCAGCACGCTCTGCACCAGGGTCTGCAGATGGGTACAGATGGCACGACCCTGGGCAAGCAGCTCCCTCTGGAACTCCTGTTCTTCCTGTGCCCACTGCTCCATGATGCAGGTCAGGGGCCCCCAGCTGCTGCTTTCAGTACCCTTGCGGTTGTCCTGTGGAGTCCTTGGGTGCGGGAGCATGTCCTGGGTAGGGTGGTGTGCCCTGCATGTGCAGCTGGTGTATCTGTGGAGAAAGAAGAGAAGTGGTCAGGTCTCCTTGGGAACACAGTGAGTGAAGCCCAGCCCCCCTCTGCGAGGTGAGGATGACCGTGCCCTGCACCATCAGAGCTGATGTGCTTGCACAGAGGCCGTGGTCAGAATGTCCAGCTATCCGCGGGAGTGGGAGCTGCCCCAAGACCGCACCCATGCCCCTGTGCTGTGTATAGTGTGGGTGAGGTGTGGGGGAGATGTTAGAGGGGCCTTGTGAAGGGAGGACCTCCTGCTGTGTCCCGCCCCGGGGTCAGGAGCATGTCAGGTCTCTTCACACATGCGTGTGGCTATCAGGCCACAGCCCTTGTTTGGCATGCAGCTGGAGCCACCTGGGATGACATGGCACATGGTTGCTGTGTGATCCGTGGTAAGAAAGGCCCACGCACACGGACTCTGGTCTCCCCCCACTCCCCGGAAAGGGGACAGTGATGGCACTTACATGGTGTGGCCTCCCCGGATGACCCTGGTGACTCCACTGCTGGGACAGCTTGAGAGTCCAGCTGGTGTGGCATCCACCGTGGCTGCCCCTCCTCTGTGCCTGTTGGCTCGCTGCCCCCTGGGGTGGTACGGACCATCCCTCCCCCTAGGATGCTGTCCAGTGCCTAAAAGTAGGGGCAGGTGTCTGTCCCTGCTGAGCAGCTGCCCTGAGTGGCCTTGGTGTACCCCTGCCGCAGCTCTTTAATTTTCAGGTGCACCTGTTCCTGGGTGTGCCTGTGGTCTTTCTGGGCCATGGTGGCAGCTATGCTGCCATAGACGGCCGCATTCCTCTGTCTAGTGCAGATATCATGGACATTGGGGGCCTGCCCCGAAACCTCAATGAGGTCCATGATTTCCTAACTAGTCCAGGAGTGAGCGCGGTGTCTACGACCCCTGGCTGGCTCCTGGGTGCTGGGGGACTGAGTGGGGTATGGCTGGCTGGTACTGGCTGCCCGGCTCATCCTGGGGCCACTGGGTCAGGAGAGAGACTGCTGGCAGGCCTGGATCTGGCACATGCAGTCTGGCCAGAGTCTACCCCTTTAAGGGCTCTGGGGCCAGCGGAGAGGAGAAGAGTTTTCCTGGTTTGGCCCAGAGTGGCCACCAGGGGAAACTGGGAAGGACTGGAGGCCAGCTAATTCGAATTAAGTGTCTATACAGCACTTATTTCGAATTAGCTATTTTGAATTTGGTGTTACCCCTCATAGAATGAGGTTTACCAAATTCAAATTAAGTGCTCCGCTATTTCAAATTAAATTCGAAGAAGTGGTTTGCATGTATAGATGCTATTAAAGTTAATTTGAAATAATAGCTGTTATTTCAAATTAACTTTGCAGTGTAGACATACCCTCTATGTCTTAATCCAGCCTTGTGGGAAGCCTAGCTTGAAATTGTCTTGTGATCAAAATCCAGTTTCTAGAGGAAAGGAATAAATATCACAAACTAATTTGACTCTCTATCATAATATGTACAAAACTGGAATGGGAACTGAAATCAATCAGCTAACTGTAAAAACATTAGAATATGGGTGTGGGTGGAGAGGAAACTAGGCAGTAAACCATGTTAATGAAGGTCAAATTGCATTTTATAATCAAGGAAACCAAAGGCTAGTAATAGATCAAAAAGAAGAAACCTCTGAGACAATATTAATAGAATAAGCATCAATGAATTTTATTATGGTCACTCAGGATTTCATTACTAATCCCAAAACTAGACTGAAAATATCCAACAGAAGATTTTCAATAAGATTGAGCAGAAGCTGAGCAGCAACACTCGTTTCCAAAATATTTGCCAAAAAAGGACAATGAGATATTAGCTAATGGGAAAATCTTTAGTTATAAAATTGCTGAGGAGAGTTTGAATTATAAGGTCATAACAGCAGTTTTACATGCATGGAAATGGAACTATTTCTAGGTCTAAAGAGCTGATGATAATCTTTTACTCACTGTAATAATAATCCAAAAATATTATAAAAATATAGTAGTTTCTTGGGCACATTCTACCAACCCTTTGAAGAGCATCCATTTTTCTACTTATCTAATGGTTTTAAAGCAAAGTATGTAAACATAGGAATGGAAACTATTTTTGTAAGGGACTGTGTGACCCAGTGTAAAACTCCAGTGGGATCTGTCCGAGTTCTGTCATTGGGTATTCAACCAAGTTATAAAGAGTTGGTTATGGATTACTTCTATTTTTTCCTCATCCCTGCTTCTCCACATAAAGCTGCAATGCTTAAAGACAGCGAACAGTGAAGTTCTATGCAATATTCCTTTGGAGACTATAGAAAAATGGTCAGGAGCAGCAATCCCTACACTATTCCTTTTAAAAGAAATGCCATTTATACTTGCTAATGTTATGCAGGCTGGTTTGGAACAGGAGTAATGGAGTGGTGGGGAAAGGAGAAAGGAATTATGTTGCAGTAAAGGTGGAGGAGACATTTCTCTTGCTGTGAATAACACAGAGAACTATATAGGGTACGTCTAGACTATAGGCTTTTGTCAACAGAGGCTTTGTCGACTGATACTGTCGACAAAGCTTATGTTGACAAAGAGCGTCTATACTACATCCAGTTCTATTGACAAAGCAAGCCGCTTTGTCGACATGAGAGTATAGACGCAAAGGACAGTGTAGATGCAATAACGCTTTCTGTCGACAGAACTCTGTCGACAACAGGCGTTATTCCTCGTAGAATGAGGTTTACTACCATCGACAAGACTGCCGACGTAATGTCGACAGAACTTGGCAGTAGTGTAGACGCAGGTATAGTTTTGTCGACAAAAGGCCACCTTTGTCAACAAAACCCTGTAGTCTAGACATATCCTATGTTACTAGGTTGAGTAATAAAGCTCTGTTTTGACAAGTAGCAGAGTAGTTGTATTATTGGCATTTTTTTCCTTCTCTCCTAGGGATCTAGTATCCATCACCTGGTCTCAGGGCATGAAAGGTATGGTGATGTTAACTATTCTACCCTACAGAGTTGAAAAGTCTGTAAATATTAGCTTAGGAATTAGTGGGTTGTGAGGAAGAGACAAAGATGTTAACTATTCATTTTTAGGTGTGAGGTAGAGGGAGATCAAGTGAGCTTTTCAAGTTATCTTATTTCATGCAAGGTCAGAGGCTAATGATGTTATTGTCATCCATGATTCAGTTTGTCTGAGAAAATTAACCTGCTGGGTAACAGTATAAAACCATTATGAGTTCAAATATCTTCTGATGAGTGATCTGATGAAGTGCTGCAGTGTTGTGGTTTGGATATCACCTTGAATAAACTAGGACTCGCAGAAACATACTTGATTTATTTGAGTATGTCTGAATACTGGGATGTGGTTATAAAAATAGTTTTCTTAGATGTAAAAATTACAGCTCAGTTCCTTGTGGAATTGATCAAGATCTTGTCCACCTATTTTTTCTTGTTTTTTTTTAGACTGTCATCCCAGATAATTTCTATGGATTATGCAGATGATGACATTTCTAGATCAATTTTAAATCGTGTACGTCATAATTTTAATTGTAGTCCACTTACTAAAGGTGCCTCTGCTTATTTTCTGGAAAGACCCTGTGTGCTGAAATCCAGACTCACAGACTACAATTCCCATGAGCCCTTGGGAAAAACAGGAAGGAAATTACTCTGGTGTGGAAGATCAAGGCTCTCCAAGTGCATGAGAAGAGAAGCCTAGCAGTCTGGGACTCTGCCCTTGGATTTTGGAACAGAAGGGGAACCAGGCTGCTGTGGAGGAGTTTGATCCAGTCCAGGGGTGTTAGAGTGCAGCTACAGACTGGGATTAGATGTCTTTGGAACTGGGATCTA
This sequence comes from Pelodiscus sinensis, assembly GCF_052426305.1. Lineage (NCBI taxonomy): Eukaryota > Metazoa > Chordata > Testudines > Trionychidae > Pelodiscus > Pelodiscus sinensis. The sequence continues at coordinate 224,135,467 of NC_143052.1, forward strand.
GCAGGCTGCTTCTAATAGGAGCCAGGGGAAAGGCTACAAGTAATTGGACCTTTTTGGGAAAGTGCTGCTGCCTAGCTTGGACCCACATACACACTGCTTATAGAGAACCTCACTACAACTGGTATTCTTCAAGCGCGCCAATGCAAGCAAGAGTCTGGGACTCTGAGTCCAGGGTGTGCACACTCTGGGGTGGGATCAATATTGGCAGTGTAAATGCTAGATAAATATGTTCCAATTATTGTTGTGCACTTTGTTAATGCTATTCATTGTTAAGCTGTTAATCCCTATTTATTTAAGTTTAATAAAGATTGTTTATTTTAATGTAATCTATTAGATGTATATGATTTGTAGTTGTTGTTCTGGAATTAGATCCAGATTATAGCTGGAATGTGTATATTCCTGGAAGCTCTCAAGGCACACCAGTAAGTGTGTACAAGGCCAGCCAGGTGGAGATACTGCCATTGTACATTCTTTACAAGCAAGGGACTGCAGCAAGGGGTTGGATAGGGCTTTCCCCAACTAAACACCATCACCACTGGGGTGCTCAGGATCTCCTTTTGGGTTAAAACCATCAGGAGCCCAGGCACACCTTGACTGTGAGCTGCTCCCGAGTAACCGGGGAGGAAAAAGGGGGGTTACATAATTATTATTATTTGTTATTATTTAATGTATTTATTTTATGGTGGCAACACCTAGAGATCTTGGCCAGATATTGGACCCATCATTCTAGACACAGTACAAAAACCATAATTCCCCTTTCAATGATGTTCTAGAACCTCTCTGATGTCCAGTCTTTGAACAGTTTCAGAGTTTCTATAACTGGGGTTCATTTTGTGGTGCTGCTAGTAGGTGTCCGACTTCTCCGACTGGTGCTACAGAATAAAGCTACTTGATGGTGTCTCCAGTGTAGGGTGACCAGATGTCCCATTTCAAAAGGGACAGTCTGATATTTAAGCCCCGCACCGCAAGTGTCCCATTTCTTTCTTAAAAGCGGGTAAATAGTCACATATTTTTTGTCTCCCCTCATAATTACTGGCAAGTCCTGCTGCTGGCCAGATGCATGCTTGCTAGCTGCCTGGTCACCAGTAGCTAGTAGGGTAGAGGTTCAGGGGAAAGCAAGGTGGTGGGGATGCAAAGATGGTGGCAAGACAAAGCTGAAGTGTGCAGGCTGGATGCTCACCCTGTTGATCCATTAAAGCAGTCCATGCTATATGACAGTTATCTGCCAGCAGGGCACCGCCACCCATCCCGTTTCCATCTAGCACTGACTATGCACTGTGAGCAGTGGCAGGTGGTAAATGTGAGCAGGTGGCAAACAGTGATTTGTTGCCTCTGCTGCCCACCCATTGGTCCTTTGCATGCTCTTCTCTTGTTGTCCTCTGTGTCACCCAGTTCCACTGCTCTTCCATATCCATCCCTATGAAGTGCATCCCATCTCAGCAACCCTACATGCCCCACATGTGTTGTGTTGGGAAGACATGGTTCCAGCTATCAAGAGAGTTGGTCTGTCCTGGGGTTTTAGTCAGGCAAGGAGGTTAGGGACAACTAGTTAGGGAGGATCTGGTCAGTCTGCGTGAGAGATGTGTATGGGAGCCTGTGTGTGTCCCTCTCCCTGTGTGAACTTTACTAAAGTCTTAAAGATCAGAAGGTAAATCAAAAGACTTCCAACTATGCTGTATTTATGTTTAACAATCAACTTGATGTTAATTTGAATGTTTGTACTGCACAACACTAACAGTGAAAACAGTGCACATGCTCAGAGACAGTAACACAGCACCTAAGAAGCTCTCACTGAAAAAACCTTAAACCTCAAGTGAGGTTAGGCAGCTGTGCCTAAAAACAGGACTTAGGCACTCAAACCTTGGGTTTGGGCATTCAAGTACCACTGTGGATGTGTGCCATAGTCTCTCAGCCTTAATTCCCTGTATGAAAAATGGAGCTGATGCTTGTCCGCCCTACAGGAAAGTTAGAATGATAAATATATTAAAGATTAAAACAATAAATGGTCTGGTAGCACTTTATAGACAAACAAAATATGTAGATGGTATCATGAGCTGATATCCCATCTGAAGAAGTGGGCTGTGCCCACGAAAGCTCATGATACCATCTACATGTTTTGTTAGTCTATAAAGTGCTACCAGACTATTTGTTGTTTTTTTTTCTGTACAAACTAACTCGGCTACCCCCTGAAGATATTAAAAATTGTATGTCACTCGGGTAACACGATAATGTGGAGGGCAATGGAGATAGGTTTAATCTATCTATATCTCCACTTCTCTTTCTGCTCAGTGGCTAATCTCTTCTCATATTCCCTCAGTAAGTATTAAGATAATATTATGGAAGGGAGAAGGGGAGTTTTTGCTTTTTTATTATCACCTCCATTAGTTTCAATGTGTTACCAAGGAGTAGATGTGAGAATGAGATGTATATAAATCTGTCTGTAGAGCTTTACCACTCTTTATTTCAGTTGTTACTCTCTCACTCGTCATTGTTTTTTATAAGAAATTATATTGGGTTGAATTTCAACCACGTCTTCCTGAGAGGACACCAATAAAACCAAGGACACACCAATAAAAATGCCTTGTCTTCAGCTGTTTATAAAGTTTCATCCTGAGCTCCACAAACTATAGTGCTCCCGTTGAGCATATTATCTTCATGGGTTCTGGAACGAGAGGAGTTCTCTGAGGCAGGTAGGCCTCCAATCTGTTCATGACTTTCAAGATTAGTGCCATGACCATGAAGGAAACCTGCAAGCAAATGAACTTCATGAACTATGTGAAGAACTGGTGTGAAGTATTCTCATCAGTCACATCTTTCAAAGGTGGATCTTTGCATATATTATAAGTGGCAGTTCCTATATGGCCTTCAGCTTCCATCAGAATTTGTTGCAGTGATGAAACTTTATGGTTATGAAGGTATGAATCACAGCAGCTAAAATCTCATTCTAGATGGAATCTCCTGGCTAGCCAAAGATGCAGAGGAAAATTTTTGAACACTATTACTGTCTCTGAGTCTAAGTGTAACCTGATCCCAAGATTGTGTACCTCCTTGATTAACAGAAGGTGAATATTCTCAATAGAAGGAAAAACATTTCAAGAAGGTGCTCTCTATAACTGGCACTCAGAAAATCTGTCATTATTAAAACTCTTTCAGTGATGCAGGTTTTTCAGTTGGGCTTTTGAATGTCATGGTGTCTGCAAGCTTATAGATATCCTGGTTATATGAGTAGTATAACTCCTGGAATGGAAGAGAATGGAGGTTCTATACAGTATTTTCTAAAACATCATGAGGTGCAGTTGAAAATTGTAACATAAGAAAACAGCGTCCCTGAATAGATTACAGCATTGAGGATCATAAAACCTTAGTAAATTGGCCCAGATACAGTTTTTGGCTAAGAGAAAGTAAGTCATTGAAGTAACAGAAGTGAGGACACTTTGAGAGCTTTTAAAGTACTCCTATATGAAAGTTTTCTTCCTGGTATAAGTAATATGGTAGGAGACAAAAACTATAAGGATATATCAGTAGATAGGAATGAAAAATATTATTCATTTATCCCCTAGGAAATAAAATTATTGAGAGCTATTGGAGATCTAATACCAGAAAAGTTCTCCCTATCTCATAAATCTGAACTTCAATATTTCTCAATTACAGGTATTCCATTTTCTCTCAATTTCCTGTAATTAAATCCATGGACAGCTATCGATTTTCTAAGACGAGATGTTTAGAGATAGAAATAATTCTGCAAGCTTTATTTACCAAAGTGTTTAGGCTTTCTATGATGGAGCTAATGAGTGAGAAAGAAAATTTATTTTCTCTGCCTTCCAGGTTGGTTATAGCTTCTTGGAAGGAAAAATGCTTGCTTTTACTTTAACACCAATTACAACATGGTAGAACTGTAGAAGAAATTCCATCTCTTTTGTGTCAGAGACAATATTTTAGCAGACTAGATGGCAGCTGCCAGGCATATAGCTAAATGGGAAAAGAAAAGATAACCTAATCACACATTTGACTGCATTCTGAACTTTTATCTACCAAGGTTTTGATTTCTGAATCAGGAACTAGTGGACAAGTGTGTTAATGAGGCCAACTCTTTTAATGAGTCTAAATCTGATTTTCAGCAGCTATACATCTCTGATTGTCTTCAATCCATCAATCATGGCTACATTTTTTGTGTGAATTTTAGCTAATAGAATGGAAATTATATAAATTTAATGAATCTGAGTATTTACTGTAGAATACTGATTTAGGAAAGATAGAAGGGGTGTGTGGGGAGATAATATTTTTTTCAGACAATCATAATTACATGAAATTCAGAAGAGAAATTGAAAATCTTTAATATTGTAAAGTATATTTCTGGATAATTAAAAGCTAGTTTACCAATAATAAACTCTTACTAGAAAGAAGCGTTTAATCTTGTGAACTCTGATTGATATCTATCACTTAGCCAAATCAATTCAACTTTTTTAGAAATCCCACTGTTCTAATCCAACAAAAAGAGAAAAATGCCTCTTGTTCTTATTCCCTTCCTCCCCCCTCCCCGAGATTCCTTGGTGAATCCAGAGAGACGTCAAGAAGGGAGATTTAGGTTGGACATCAGGAAAAACTTCCTGTCTGTCAGGGTGGTTAAACACTGAATATATTACCTGGGGCGGGGGTTGTGGAATCTCCATCACTGGACATATTTAAGAGCACGTTAGACAGATGCCTGTCAGGGATGATCTAGACCAGGGCTACTCAACATGCAGCCCGTGGCCTGTTTCTTTGCGGCCCAAGGTGCGGGTTGGGTTGATGCAGGGATCAATATGCAGCCCACAGGTGGGATCCTTTGAACATGGCCTCCCCTGGGAACACGCTCCACGATGGCAAGTCAATATAATGGTCTTCTATTCATATTTGTTTTAGTAGTTAAATTCCTGGACTGTCATTGTATGTATTTTTTGTAATTATATTTGAAAAATTCTATGTCTTCACGTAATCAAAAAGTGTCATAATGTACATGTACAGTAGGATAAAGTTAGGGTACATCTACACAGCAGGGCAAAACTCAGACTGAGCTATGCAACTTGAGCTATGTCAATTGCATAGCTGAAGTCGAAATAGCTTAATTCAGCGTTTGGCATTGTCCACAAAGCAGCAAGTTGAAGGAAGAACACTCTTCTTCTGACTTCCCTTACTCCTCATAAAATGAAGGCTACAGGAGTTGGATTAAGAAGTCTACAGCTCACTATTATTTTGAAATAATGGTTTGCTGTGTGGTGTGGACTATGTTATTTCAAAATAACTTCAGTTATTCTGAAATAATACTGCAGTGTAGTCATAGCTTTACGGTTCTGTGTGCAAATTTAGCTTCGACAACTCTTAATTTTTGAGTACTTAGCAACATAATAAAAATGTTCTTTGTTTTTTTTAAAAGAAGTTTTCTAGTTTCTTAAAAACAAAACCCCATGAACTCAATTTAAGTTGGCTAGATATGTGATCTCATTGGGATTTACCATTTTTTTTAAGCCCTACCAAATTTCCTTTCCAGTCCATATAAAGTCAATGGTGTCCATTTACAGTCATACTTGAAACAGTGATTTCAGGTCTATAATTAGTCCCAATCTTTTTGATTGAGACAACATGAACTCTTGAGAAAATGGCTAATGTAATTTAGGAAACATCACCCAAGACAATTTAACTCAGTGAAAAACAGGGACTATATTTCATATAAACTTGCAAACATTGGCTTTTATATCACATTTATTACTGTTTGCCTGATGTATATATGATAAAGACTTGGATATTATCCCTATTATAGAAGGATGTTGTGGAGCTGAATAAAAATGATGATTTGCACTACTACCGTCACTAGTGTTACCAAGTTGCAATAAATGTTATACAAAGTATGTCGTGTAAGGTATTAATAGAAAAATTGTGATTTCCTAAGTATAATAATTCTGTTTATATTGTATCTATATTGCAAGCATGTGTCGTCTTCCTGGGTGACACCCCTTAAATCAGTAGTGGGCAACCCACAGGCCATATGTGGCCCATCAGGTTTTCATATACGGCCCATGAGACATTTTGTTTACCATTGCCCCCCACACAGGGTCCCCAGATGCCGCTTGTTTTTGTCTATGTAGCTCTTTTCTTACTGGTATTACAAAAGTGACATGCATGTAAAGCAAGGCCACATGAGGTGAGGTACATGCTGATTGCACACAACATTGACAATAAGAGCCGGGTGCTCTTTCTGCATCCAGTGAAAGCACTACTATAGTTAAATTGGCACTCCACAAATTCTAGGTATGCAGCACAGTTACCAAAATTATCCTATACCAGGAGACTATCTTGATTACAAGGATTTTGTGGCCCATTGAGATGAGGAAGGGCCACTCATGTAGCTCATTCTCTAGCGTAGGTTGCCCATTGCTGCCTTAGGTAGTTTTACATGAGCACTAGACAGCTGCTACATGTGATGGCCCATTAAAGACACTCCACTCTCTCATGGGTCTTAGAGAAACTCATGCTTCCAAATAGGTCTTTCCTGTGAATGCCTGAGACAGCATGGGGAAAATGACCAGCCCTCTGATTTAGCAAACCCTGCAAAGCCATGTGGTATAGACATTTGATCTATGGGTGAGTCTACATTGCACTATTATTTTGAGATAAATAGTGTTATTTATCTCGAATGCCTACATAGCCATTCCTTTATTTTGACCATTATGAGGTTTACAAGAACTTTTGAAAAAGTCTGCCGTTTTCAAAAGAACTGCGTCTAGACCACTTTTACTTTTGAAATGGCGCTTTTTCGAAAGAGTGCCATGATGTGATTATGCAAATGAAGTGTGGGATATTTAAATCCTCGCTTCATTTGCACTTTCAAAGTGCCTCATTTACATCCTTCTGCTGACAGAGGGATGTAGTCTAGACACAGCATAAGAGAATTGTCACCAAACTAATTTTAAAGCCAGTGCAGCTGTTTCTTAAAGTTATATTTAGTGACAGGATTAATATCAATTAGCCTATTCAAAGTATTAATTCTCTTTGGTATCTTACCTCTGTTCCCACTCTGAATATATTTTGTAGGGTTTTTGTTTGCTTGTTTTCTTTTAAATGTTTTTTGGAGTTCATTTGATTTTTTGATTCTTGACTACCACCAGCTCACTTGGCCCATCACACTATATCAGCACTCCTGAAAGCATGAGACACAGGATAAAACAACAATTGTATGTGTTAATTTAGCACTGCAGGAGAAAGGAAGATTGGCAGCAGTGTTAAGACAGAATGAAGGAAATATTACAATCTTTACATATTATTTTTAGAGTGTAGGTGATAACTGATGAAAAGGAAATGGAAAAAAATTGTAATTATGGACAGAGGTGACACATAATGGGGCATATGGGGTCATGTGTCTTTCCCCTAGATTTCGTGAATCCATTTGGCATAGAGGTTATGCCATTGGGACATAGCATACCTGACAATTTGAAAAGCATTTCCTTCTGCCTGGAGCTAGGGTATCTGAAGCTGATGGGAGCCCCCTGACCCACTCAGGCCCATGGCTATCCATTCTTTTTGGAGCCAGGGCACTGGTAGGCTGTTTGGCAGCTCATCCTGTCCTGTTTCTGCATGACCATTCTGTTTTTACACAATCAGGTGTTCCCCAGGCAGGGCAAGCAGCTCAGTTCAAGCTGCATTCTGATGTACTCTTGCCTGTCCCTGGACGGAGTTCAGAACTGTCTGGCAATGCCCCAGAGCTAGTCTCTGCCGACGAAGCCTGGCTGCCCTAAGATGTTCCCTGAGACACTTGCTCACCACTTTTCTGGCACTCCTTCCTCTGCTGCTGGTCTTCAGCCCGAGGGGGACACATAAGGCAGTCATGTACCCCCTCTCTGAAACATTTAAATTCTGACACTCATCCCACCCCCACTCTCAAGTATAATGGCTTGTCTCTGATATGGATGGCCTGTTGTTAGCCCTGTTCCCCAAAAGCTAAGTGGTGAACTGTTATAAATATACAACTGAAGAGTAGGTACAAATAATAATGATCTGATTCAAGGCCTCAGATGCTAAGAGAGGGAAAAAGCAATTCTCTGAAGTAAAAGAAACTTTCTAAGATATTCTATAGGATATTCCTAGCAGGAAAAAGGAAGTAAAACATGTTGTTTTATTTAGGCTTTAAAATACCACAGCCTTGAATTTCCCATTTGGTGAACATTGCTTAGTGAGACCGCCATAAAAATAGAAAATGGCCAGCATGGCATATTATCGGAGATTCTATTAACAATATGCTACAGCTGGGTGAACAACTGATTTTTTGATTTGCTGACAGTTCAGAAAATGGAAAATAAAATTGTTTCAGGTCAAACAAAACATTTAATGTAGTTTGTAACCTTTTCCTTTCTTTTTTAATAACATTAAATAACATTTCTACACATTTTAAATCAAAACATTTTAAATGTCAAACAAAATATTTAGGGTTTTTTCTTTATCAAGACAATCTGAGAAAACCAATACACATTTCTGAGAATTTTTTTTAAGTAGACTGAAATCTGCATTTTTTTGGCAGAAAAATAATTTGACTGAATAATTTCACTTAACTTCGTGACATACTGTACTGGGCTTCTGGAAAATAATATTGCTGCCTTTGCATGAATTCTGACACTCCATTCATGATATTATCTGATTAAAATATGACCAGGTCGATCACTGTTGCTACCACTTTATCTAATTGCAACAAATTTTGTACAGAGTATGTTAAGTAAGGTGGCAGTAGAAAAGTTATAAGTTGCTGAATATGATTATACAATTTGTATGCCTGCATCATTTTTGTATTCGAAGTTATGAATTTTGGCTTTATACATGGATTTCAAATATTTGTTCCTGGGTAGAACAAAATATTTAACCAGCATACCTTGAAGGGCTCATCAAGGAACTCACTTATCTTATCCTGTTTTTCAGTAGTTTGTGCTGAATTTAGTGTCCTTAGTTATGACACCACTACAATATATTTTCTTGTGCTATTAAAATTTGGTTATGCATTATATCCAAATTTGAACAGGATACATGTATATGGAATGAAGACTGACAGGTGGCAAAAGACTCAGTAAATACTATATCAGATCCATGTGCTTTCTCTGTTACCCTTATCAGTAAAATCAATGGATGTTGTGTATGATCAACATATCTGAAAATAATTTTTTGTGCCTGAATGCAAACAAAGCTTTAATGGCTGAAAGTTTTGAACTAGTGTAGTGGATTTACAGCCATCTTCCATAAGCTTCAATAAATGATCTGTGTGTTAATCCCCTCACTGGTTCTGAACATTTCAACCAACACTGTAGTATTGTGTAGTATTGCAATACAAGCCGTCAGTTAAAAGTGCTGCTGTATTAGAGGTGAGTGTTAGGTCTGGCTGTGCCTGAATTATTTTATAAATAAATAATTAAGAAATTAAAAAGACACATAGATCACATTGGAATAATAATAATAATATTAATAACAATAATAATCAGGAAGATGCTGGAAAACAGTGAAGACTGTTCATACTAACACCACGAACTGATATGTGGAGATTAGTATGTATGCAAAAAATAATAAAATGAGATTTAATCTGGAAAATACAAGAGAATAAATGTAGAGAAAAACTGCAAAACACAGCTAACAAACAAAAGGAGGTATTTAGAGTCTAGAAAATTATTTAGGGTTGATAGTGGACTCTACATTATCATCAGAAAAATCTTTCAAATGTGTTTGTATATGAGGCATAAGAGATGAGGAAGGGAATGGTACCTTTTTATGACCTCACATGTGCATTAAATGGTCATCTCTATACACACTCCCTCCCACATTTTAACAAATTTGATATAATCCAGAGCACAGCTATAAAAATAACTAAAGGGGATTTCCAAAGCTTTTTTTTTTTAGAGAGAGCTTGAAACCCACCCTGAAATTTCTGATAGCTGAGGGTATGTCTACAATACAATGTTAGTTCGAACTAACGGACGTTAGTTCGAACTAACATTCATAGCCGCTACACTAGTGCTCCGCTAGTTCGAATTTGAATCGAACTAGCGGAGCGCTTAGTTCGAACTAGGTAAACCTCATTTTACGAGGATTAAGCCTAGTTTGAACTTACTAGTTCGAATTAAGGGGTGTGTAGCCCCTTAATTCGAACTAGTGGGAGGCTAGCCCTCCCCAGGTTTCCCTGGTGGCCACTGTGGCCAACACTAGGGAAACTCTATGCCCCCCTCCCGGCCCCGGACCCCTTAAAGGGGCACGGGCTGGCTACGGTGCCTGTGCCAGGTGCAAGCCTGCCAGCACCCAGCCAGCAGACCCTGCACCTGGCACGGCACAGAGCCACCCACCCGATGTCCCCAAGCCCACCCCCTCTTCCCGGGACCAGGCTGGCGGCTCCCGGGAGCTTGCCCTGGACCGCAAGAGGTGGGCACTTTCCTGGGCTAGTGCGGACATTGTGGACCTCGTCCACGATCTCCGCACTAGACACAGGAAAGTAGCCGTCGAGGGCAGGAGAACTGCCAGCCTGGCCACCCAGGAGCAGGTGTGCATGAAAATCAAGGGGGTCCACTGAGACCCCCGACCCTGAGCCCTGGGTCAGACCAAAGGTCCATCTATCCCAGTAGCCTGTCTGCCGACAGCGGCCAACCCTAGGGACCCTGGAGGGGATGGACCGAAGACAATGACCAAGCCATTTGTCTCATGCCATCCCTCTCCAGCCTTCCACAAACTTTGGGCAGGGACACCACTCCTACCCCCTGGCTAAGACTACTCCATGGACCCAACCTCCATGACTTGATCTTACTTCCCTTTAAACTCTGTTCTAGTTCTAGCCTTCACAGCCTCCTGCAGCAAGGAGTTCCACAGGTTGACTCTTTGCTTTGTGAAGAACAACTTTCTCTTACTAGTTTGAAGCCTGCTACCCATTCCTTTCCTTTGGGGTCCTCTAGTCCTTCTTTATGGGAACTCATGAAGAACTTTTCTGAATGCACCCTCTCCACCCAACCCCTGCTTTTAGAGACCTCTATCCTGTCCCCGCTCCATCTCCTCTTTTCTAAGCTGAACAGTCCCAGTCTCTGTAGCCTCTCTTCATCTGGGACCTGTTCCCAACCACTGATCATGTTAATTGCCCTCCCCTCTCCCAGCCTTTCTCTTCCCCTCTCCCACCTCCTTTTCCCAGTCTCCCCCAGTTTTGTTCAATAAAGACAGAGTCAATGTTGGAAGAAACGTTATCTTTATTTTGTACATCAATAAGAAGGGGGGCTAGGGATGGGTAAGTGGAAGGAGGTGAGGGAGGAATGGGGTACGAGCCCCCGATGGGGAGGACTGGGCTGGCTCTGCGGGCTTCTGGGGGTGGAAGCTCTCCTGCAGCCCCCCAATTACCCCCTCTCCCCAGATGGCAGCCTGCGGCAAGTGCAGCCGGGCTGATGGCCGAGTGGTGTGATGTGCCCAGTGTGGGTACTCCGGGCACTCCAAACCAGGACTGCTTTGCAAGCGGGGCACCCCTGAGAACTGTCTGTCCGGGGTGGGGGTCGGGTCCCTTTAAGCGCAGCCCTCGGCTAGCCTGAGACAGCATCTCCACGCTCTAAGTCCTCCTCTGATGCCCTGCCGGCACTGCTTGCGGCCATCCTTAAGCCCTGTTCAGGGTCCACTCAATGTGGACTTGCTAGTTTGAATTAGCAAAATGCTAATTCAAACTAGTTTTTAGTTCTAGATGCGTTAGTTTGAATTAGCTTAGTTCGAATTAACTAATTCGAACTAAGTTAGTTCGAATTAGCACTGTAGTGTAGACGTACCCTGACTTAGTAGCTTTAGGCATGCGTACACAGACCTCCTATTATCTTCCAGGATAAAAGAATCAAATCATAGTCTTAAAAAAGGTGATTTTATTAACAAAACAGAAAGATGTACTTGGTAAAGCATACTTGGTTGCTAGGCATTATACAGCAACTGAGAAAAAACAGATTAAAGCACAGAGAATAGCTTCCCTGGGATTTAACTTTGGTTATAGTGTGTGTGTAGGGGACGGGAGGGCATCTGGACTCAGCACAGAGGAATTTAACTAAAGAAATAAATATTTCCTGTCTACTTACAGTTGTTGCTTAAGGTTTTGTTCTTCTAGATATGGTTATTACTGTAAATTTCATAACGTAATGTTTAAATCAAATCTATTTGTACTTCATTATTAAATTATCTAGATTACTAACTATATTCCAGGGGTACAGGTCTTGCTAGATCGCTGAATTCAGGCACTCTAGACATAGGCTGTGTCTACACTACAAAGAAAAGTCAGAAAAAGATACGCCAATTGTGAACCACAAATTGTGTATCTTTTTCCGCTTTTCATCCAAAAGAGACTTTTCCAACATTTGGCCTGTCTACACAGGTCCAAATGTTGGAAAAAACCCCTCTTTCAAACATCCCTTCTTCTTCGTAAAATGATGCCGAAAACCGTGTTTGCTTTTCTGGAATTTTTTTGGGGAAAAGCAGATGCATTTCCTGGATGTGGCAGAGTTTTCTGGGATACCAGAGGTATCCCGGAAAAGCTCTGTATTCTAGACGTACTTCTAAATACAGTTCTTATCTTTTGTAGTGTGCTTTTGTCATATGTTGTTCAAATCCTACTTAGAGTGACTAGACAATAAGTGTGAAAAATCAGGGCACTTTTTTATTCTGAAAGATGAGAGGTATATTTGCCTATATAGACAAAGCCCTATAGTGTTGAGATATCTGCTCACTCTAATCTTATTCTACTAATAAACACTGATATACCAAATCTTTCCATAGAATCATAGAATACAGTATTAGGACTTGAAGAGACCTCAGGAAGTAATTTAGTCCAACCTCTTGCTTCAAAGCAGGACCAACCCCAACTAAATCTCCTTTTCTTATCTACTGTCAGGATTCCTCCATATATATAAAGCGTTTGTTTTAACATCAAGAGAATGATTATTTTCTGACTAAACAAAAAAAGGGGGATTAGATATGCAAGTATATTTCCCTCCTCTTACCTTGTTGTATGCTTATTTTTGCGTTAACATTTCCATTACAAGTATTTCACAAATTGTTTATAGTGGAAATGGTGGGAGATAGCTTTCTTTTTTTCCACAGGCTATACAAGTGGATCCTTCAAATTATGATCAGTGTGAAATTAATCTTCTGGGCTCCTCAAAAGATGAATTGTTGAATGACATCTCTAGTAAATTTACCAGCGAGTCATTACATCATTTTATTTTTTACTGTCTGCTTATAAATGTGTATTATTCATGTTTATTTTTATTATAATGGTGTCCAAAGGCCTCAGCCAGATCAAAGCTGCTTTGTTATAGGCACTGTAGAGACACACAGTAAAATAGATTATCTGAGAAGACATTGCTTGAAAAGATACTAAGAGTAATACATTCTTCTCTCTATATCTCTGAGTAGCCATAAGAGTGAAATTTACCCCCAGGTAGAAGGCCAGAACAATGAAGTTAAGCATCTCTTAAATATGCAACATAGGAAACATAGGACTTAATTTTGGATGGACATTTTGCTAGATGGGGCATATTTATTTCTAAAGTTTTCTTGAAATTACATATCATTGATATATCTTAGAATAAATTTCTTTTGTACTCCAGGAAATAGAAGAATTAGTTTCTGTGTACCAAAACGCAAACCATTCACTTTGATATTCCTCTACGGATACTTTTTCACAAATTACCATAACTGTAGGTATCTAATCAGGACTTCTACTGTCTACTTTGTTCAATTCAAGAAACAACAGAGGATCTTATTTCCCAATTTAAAAGTTGCTAATGATTTAAGATTTTCTATATAGTTATATGTAATGTGTAGGTCTTCCAGTTATGGGTATATTTACCTCACAACTAAAAATAAACACATGGATTGTTCTTTTGCATGACTCCAAAATGTAATTTAAAATGATGGTTGGGAGGTTTGGAGAACTGAACTTAGGTATAACATTGGTCTTAAACACTTTTATTGGACAAGCTTTCCAAAACTGAAAATCAAAAGCTTTCCCAGATTACTTATAATCTGTAACCCCCGTATTTTAAGGATTGTTGACTTGTCTAAATTTATTACTAATTTCAATTTAATTCCCTTAGGTACATTTAAAACTCCCTCTAAAAATAATTAAAAAACCCAATTACAAAGGGAGACCCCTGAACTGGAATTCATTTGCAAATTCAACACTATCAATTTAGGATTGAATAAGGATCTCAACTGATGGATACATTACAAAGACAATTTCCCCTATCTGGATATTCACCAAATGCTGTGAATGACCCACTTCCACTTTGACTTGATTAGCTTCATAAACATAAGCATCTTCTTCCTTATATATGCTCCTGCTTCTGTAACTTCCACTGCAATTCCTCTGATGAAGCAGGTTTTACCTATGAAAGCTTATGCCCTGATAAATCTGTTAGTATCCACGGATATGTCTAGACTGCAAGCCTCTTTCGAAAGAGGCTTTTTCGAAAGATACTTTCGAAAAAGCCTCTTTCGAAAAAGAGCATCTAGACTGCAAGCGGAACTTTCGAAAAAGCAAGCCGCTTTTTTGAAAGAAAGCAACGAGTGAGTCTGGATGCTCTCTAAAAAGCCCTGTTGGCATTCAAGAACGCCTTTTTTCGAAAGAGCACTTTCGAAAAAAGGCGTTCTTCCTCGTGAAATGAGGTTTACCGCCGTTGAAAGAAAAGCTGCATTCTTTCGATTTAATTTTGAAAGAACGTGGCTATAGTCTAGACGCAGGTTAAGTTTTTTCAAAAAAAGGCTACTTTTTTTGAAAAAAACCCTGAGTCTGGACATAGCCCAAGGTACTACAGGACTCCTTGTTTTTGTAGATACTGACTAACATGGCTACCCCTTTGAAACTAACACTTCAAAGTTAGAGAGAATTAGTCTGTAGCATGTCATAGTCCCAACCCTATGTTTCATATTTTTTTATCCCATGATTTTGAGTGAGACAAACATCTCATCATCTGCATATAATGTTAATTTATGTTGAATACCTGCTATCTTGACACACTGTTGTCATAGACTGTGTGGAAATGGCTTTATAGCCAGAGCATATAACACAAGCAAAAAATGGTTAAAAAAAACCATTATTTTGCTATCCTATATAGATTAAATGCATTAGTAATGTGATCATTAACTCATTAAAACTGTAACAAGTTGGGCACACAAAGTTTTTTGAAAGAAATCCATCCATGTTCAGAGAGCCAGCATGAGGATTGTTGGCCTTTTATGTCTCATACCTTCAACATTTAAGAGGGATGAAAGAGATACATATCTTGTGCTGCCTCAAGCACAATGATGAATTCCACACACTATCCATTTCAGAAAATTAAGATCCATCCAAAGTTATGAGAAAATAATGAATAGGAACTCCTTTCTACACAGTCAAATGCTTTCTCTGTATCTGAATCTGAAATTAGGTTAACATCCATTCCTTTGTGGGTTTGACTGGAGTATTCCAAGATCTTAAAATAAGTTATATGACTACAATTGCCCTGAGTGAACCTGTTTGATCCTTATGGTTATAGGAGGGCAGAATCTTAGTTAATCTGTTAGCTAGTAGTTTCATTAATATTTTAATATATTTATTTAATAAGGATTTGAATATGAGGTACATAGGTAATTTCTTATTTTAAAGTTCCTATAGTTGCTTTCTTCATTGACTCTTCAAGTCCCTCTCCACCAAGTACATAGAACTGTGTTAAATACATTTGCTAGTGGCAGATAAAAAATTGATAAAAAGTTTAATTATGCCATGTTCCAACTCCAAAGTCTTACCAGATTTCACCTTCAGAAATATCCGCTAATTCTGTACCTCTTCTGATTCAATTTCTTGTATCTTTTTGTTATTGAGACTCAAACTGGGTGTTCATACAGGAGCATAGAGGTAACAAATACACTGTTCATACCATTGTTTGAGCTACTTAGTAAATAGATTAAAGCATGGAGGAGTAACTAGGACCATTTGGCCATGATTCATCCCAAGTGACTCCATCTTTTTCCCAACAGCTGCTACATAAAGGCTCTTAGTATGAGAAAAGTTATGTGTATGAATAACTCTGCACATATCAGCTGAATGGGACCAATCACATGTGCAAAGATTCTTTCAAGCATAGTATTAGGGCATAAGAATGCAGCACTCTAGACTTTGTACATTCTATTTTCTTTCCTTTTATTTAAGCATATGGCCTTAGCATTGCTCCCCTTTGAAGTTTTTAACGAATAACTATGAAATGATGTGTGTCCATTTCATAATAAAACTATAATTAATTTATTTACTTATCACTGCCTATGTCAAACTGTAGTTCATCTGACAATTTAAAATAATAATTAATGAAAAAAACAAAAAACTATGACAAACGCATTGGAAAAAAAACAAACTATTCATATATATAATGAATTGAAATTAACCCCCTATTGACTAAGTCTTCCCATGTAATCACTCTGCTAGAGGATTATATTAGATTTTTTAAAATAAAAAAACTTTCCTGTGTAATAGCTAATCAATTTGATAAGGTGGGTTTTTTTTGTTTGTTTTTGTGTGTTTGCTTTGTTTTGTTTTTGGTGAAAAAGGAGAAGGCTTGAAACCCAAACTTTTGATCCATGCATTAGGATTTAGGTGATCCACCTTCAGATTTAGTCCCAGACTTTTCAAATCCAACAGTTCTCTTTTTTGGGCTGGACCCACAATCTATTTAAATCAATGAGATTATTTCCATTAACTTCACTATCCTTTGCACCTGGCTTATAGTTGAAACCAACTCAATTTAGTCAATCCCTTGAGACAGTTTGGATCCAGAGTAGGATAAATAGCCTAACAGTTTTTCAGTGTCTCACCTGCATTTTAATGGATTTTTCAAAAGAACCAAGTGGATTTAGGTGCTCAAATGCTGTTGAAATTAAACAACATTCAGACACATAGCTCACTGAAGCTGTTTGAATACCTAACTATTAATTCTATACAAACTCTGTTTGTATAACTGAAAGGTAAATATCTAACCTAACACAGGGATTTATGCTATACCCATGACAAAAGCTAGGTTTTTTTTAATGCAAACATTATTTTTGTGCTGAAAAATTCAGATTGAGGGCAGTTGAAACTCTTCACACATTTGAGTCAACTTTAGCAAATAGGTTTGGGAAAAAATTAAATAAAAAAATCAAAAGTCTAAATTTTGTTTAAGCATTTCCAAAACAAAAAAAGGATTTGTTAAAAATAATTTGTTCATTAAGATATTTTGTTCAGAAATTTCCCAACATTGTATTGGGAAGAAAAAACTTTAAAG
The DNA here is from genome assembly GCF_052426305.1 of Pelodiscus sinensis. Lineage (NCBI taxonomy): Eukaryota > Metazoa > Chordata > Testudines > Trionychidae > Pelodiscus > Pelodiscus sinensis. The sequence goes on from NC_143052.1 coordinate 224,152,770, forward strand.
AGCTCCAAAAATGAATCATCAAAAAAATGTTTCCAATTGAACACAAAAACTGTTGAGCAAAAATAATTTTTACATGTTTTCCATTTTGCCAACACATTTAAAACAATTGTTTTTGCTCAGTTATTATTTTTTGGTTCAACCATGATATTAAAATAAAAAGAGTTAAGTATAAAAAGCCATCTTCAGAGGGGCAGCATAACTGCATACAACTTACAATCTATATAACACCCTTGAGGTTGTAAGTGGGATGTAAGTGGTACATATCTTGCATTGCCCATCTACACAGGGACCAGTTTCACACACTATTCACCCTACTCTGTGCATGATCATAGTGTGTGAGAGATGTCTTTTTCGTTAGAAGTGAGGAGATTATTTTGTATCTGATGTTCATAAATGTATGCATTTAAGATAATATACATAATTAATGATTTTATAGTCTATTATATTACCTTCTGTTATCTTTAATGTTTAGATATAACCTTTACTGTTATGTAGATTTTTTTAGTAGTTATGGCATTCAGCAATCTTAATTTTAAATTAATAAAGTGGTATTTTTTGTTTGGAAATATAATTAGGAAAATCTTCTGTATTATCTCCTTCAGTGGCTCTTCTCAGCCATCAATTGCCCATCCTTCTTTTTAGTGGTGGATTGCTCTGTTACTATCAGCACTTTCTAATATAAGCTCTGTAGAACTATTTTTTCCATTTTCCAATCCCCAAAGGCATGTAAGGCTGACATTAAGGCAAAATATTTGCATTTTGGTCTGTTAATGTAAATAAAACTTTAATACATTTTCGTTCAAAATGACCCATCAGAGAAATACATGTTGATTTAATTCTCACCTTTTTTTTATGCTGCTAATCCTTCACTTTAGCGATACATTATCACCGGGACACGCATTAATAGGCTATCGGTTTTCAGTATGGATGAGTTGTAAGGCATAAAACTGAAAACTTGGTGAGTTTATCTACCCAAACAATGTCTCAGATACTTACTGATGTGCACTCTGGTATGGTTCATTTTATTAGAGCATGCCCCCCCACACACTTTTTTTATTATTTTAAAAATGATAAAATAATTTAAGGGAGGCAAGTTATGTAAAATATCTAACCAATTTGAATACCATTTTATACAGAAAAGAGAACATGAAAAAATAAGGAAAAGCCTAGATACATCTAGTAACTTCTTCCCCAAAATTGTATGACCTATTAAAATAATGTCTTTTTTTCCCTTTTATACTGTGACTCATCATAGTATCTGAGCACTGGCAAATAAAATGAATATCAATAGTGAAGCCTCAAGTGGACTTCATGGAGTCTTGGCACATCTTATTTTTACATTCAATATTCTGCTTGGGACACAGTTTTTATTTTGGTTGGTAGGGTATAGCAACAGATGGAGTTGTCAGTATTGTGGGCATTATTCTCAAAAACGTTTTTGAAAGGGAAGGTTTTTTCGGCATTTCCTTAAGACAGTCAGTCTCTGTACTTGCCTGACCTCCATACCCAGAACCCCGTCACTGAGAATGCATTGTCTCTAGCCCTTTTGCGTCATCATGGGCTTTGTGATTTGCATCATTGCAGAGCAATGCTGCTACGATAATGGGTCATAAACCTTAAATTGTCTTTGGAAGATGGCTGGGAGCTTGGGGGCCTGAGCCTCCAGCCCAAACCCCTGAGTTCAGCTTCTCTTTCAGTTGAACTTTGACCCATTGGTTACTCACTTTCAACTGTAAAAACTCAACGGTGTATAGTTTTTTTTAAACCCTTCTAATTTAGGTTCATCTAATCCCCAGTACAAAGAGATATGTGAATATTTTCAGAGTTTGCAGATTATTCCTTCAGTGAGATGCATTTCCAGACCTGTGGCAAAGGCATAGGTGTTATAACACCACAGTACTCTTCTTATTGCAAATTTTGGTTAATGTGAAAAAAAGAATTCTGTTACTTACTTTCTGACTTTCCCTTCCCTATAATTTTACCATAATGGGCTAGAATCCACCATTCTTATTCATGCACAACAATATCTTAGGTTTGTCAAAAAAGCACCCTGAACATGAAGTAGGATACGCAATTTGTGCTGTGCAAATTGGGTATCTTATTTTGAATCTATTTCGAAATAGCTTATTTTGAAATTTGGTGCATCTACACAGCAACAAATTTTGAAATAATTCACCAGTTTGAGCCGTCCCTTATCCCTTGTGAAATGAGGTTTACTGGGATGGTGAAATAGCACGCCCATTATTTCAAAAAATATTTAGAAATAACGGGCAGTTTGTGTAGACCGGGATTTGGACTGGTGGGACTGCATTGTCCTGAAGCAAAGGGATGACCAGCAGTGAATCCAGAACCTCCACATGCAAAAGGCCACCTTCCTGGAGCTCTGCGAGTGGTTCAACTCTGTCCTCAGTCAACAGGACACCCAACTGCAATCTGCCCTCTCCTTTCAGAAGCGCATTGCCATCTTTTTGTGGACGCTCACTATGCTGGACAGCTACTGCTCTGTCGAGAACAAGTGCAGCATGGGGAAATCCACAGTCAGGGCCATGCTCCTGCAAGTAGCAAAGGCCATAAACCATGTGTTGCTTCGTGTCATCACTCTGGGGAACATGGACAGCATCGTCGATGGCTTTGCTGACAGGGGAATTGCCAAGTGCAGGGGGATGCTATATATGGCACTCATATCCCCATCCTGGCCCTCAACCCTGGTACTTCAGACTACATCAACAGGAAGTGGTATTTCTCCATGGTGCTTCAGGCCCTCATGGTTCACAAGGGACTCTTCATCAAAATCAATATTGGCTGATCGGAGAAGATGCATGACACCTGCATCTTCCGGAACGCCTGCCTGTTCTGAAAAATACACACTGGCACTTTTTTCCCCAACTGCACCATCAGAGTTGGAGAAATGGACATGTCCATCTGCCTCCTGGATGATGGAGCCCATTCCTCGTTCCCTTGGCTTATGAAGCCCTACACAGAGAGCCAGGACCCCACCAAGGAGCACTTCATTGCTAGGCTAAATAGGTACCATGCAGTGATGGAGTGTGCGTTCAATGAGTGTAACATCCCCATCCTGATGGCAGTCTTCTGTGTGCTCCACAACCTCTTCGAGAGCAAGGGGGAGACTTTCCTGTCAGGGTGCAGGGCAGAAGCTGAACAGCTGGCCAGGGCATATGAGCAATCAGACACCAGTGCCATTCGATGAGCACATCAAGGGTCTGTGCTCATGAGAGAGGATTGAGGGAGAGTTTCAGCCAAGGTCAACTGTGAGACTCCCCTGTGCTTCTCCACAAGGAACTCCTGCAGTCCCTCAGGTTGCCTTTACTCCCACATCCCTGCCTTCCCCTGCACTCCCTTCCCATCTTCCCCCTTCCCTGCAGAGCAAATAAAACCATCTTAATAAAAAAGAACAAGACTGTTTATTTGGGGGATACACAAAAGGAGAGGGACTGGAGAAAGAACCTGGAATGTAGGAGGGGGATGAGGAAGTCTCAGTGATGGGGCTGAAACTGGTGCTTGCCTTGGTTAGCTAGGGAGGTTTTGGCTGCCTGAGAGGTCCCCCCACTCCATGTTTTGGGGTCCTGGTAGCCTCTGGGGAGGCTATGAGGGGAAGCCATGGAGGAAAGAGGGAGGTGGCTGGCGGCCTGGTCCATGCACAAGGCCATGCATTCCATCACTGAGGTGAAGGAGGAGCACATGGCCTCATGCTGGCATACTAGCTAGTCCCAGGTGGCCTTCCACTGATCCTGATGAATCCAACACCACTCCCAGTCAGCAACCCACTCCTAGCGCTCCTCTTTGAGCCCCTGGATGAGGGACTGGAGTAGGCCATCTGCTACCTCATGAGGTCTTCCCTAGTACATTTCCTCCTGTAGATCCTGCAGAGTCGAGAAGATGATGTGGGAGGTGGTGGATGCACCATGCTCACAGCTGGCCCATCTCTGAAGAAAAGTCATAAGGGCAGTCGTCCCAGGAGACACTGTGTATGAAACCTATCCCTAATCTCTGAGCCAGCACTGAAGGTCTCTGTTCAGATGATGGCGATGTGCTTCAAGCAAGGCCATATGTTGTATAGACAGTGGGCACTTTCCTGCAGGGGCATGGACGTCCCAGGGGAGCATCGCTATTTCCCCGGGCTGAGGATAAGCAGATATGGGAAGATGCTGGCCAAGCCATGAGCCTGCAGGTGGGAGGGTGGAATGGGGAGGCTCAGCTTCTTACTACGTCCTGCACACACAGGGTCCAGCATTGGCAGCATCACTCACAGAGAGAGAACTTCAATCCCTGCCTGCTGGAGGATGTGGGGAGGTGGGACAGGGATGTTGGAGGAAACGTGTGTGAGCGGCAGAGGCCGCTTTCTGGAGAGAGTGCTACTGGGGTTTTCTCTTTTCCTTCCTCTGGCTTGTTCCCATGCATGAGATCAGTCTCCACATCACCGTGCTTGACTGGGAGCAGATGATTCCTGAGTGCGGGCATGTGTGGCACTTCTGTGTGGCTACATGACCCCCAACGTCCTTAGTGGTGGCTTGTCATGGGAAGGTTATTATTATTATTTCAACTTAGCAACAGCGGAGTGTCCACACTAATCCTATTTCAAAATAACAATTTTGAAATAAGCATTATTACCCAAGGAAAACAGGAGTTATTTCAAAATAGCCAGCCCATTAAAAATAATGGGCTGGGTACTGTGAGTTCTCTGCTTGTTATAAGGAGGTTTATTCTGAAATAAGTCCCTAGTGTAGACCAAGGTTTTGTGAGCTATTTTTAAAGGATGGCCCAAATTACCATTTATGCCCTTTTTTAAATATGTCTTTAAAGATTGCATTTGGGTCATTTAGCCTGCTAGTTTCTCCATTCATTTTGGCTCAGTGTCACACCCTGTTTTTGTGTTTCAGTACCATGATCGGTTGATGACTTACTGGCATCCAGCCAGGAGAAAATGAAAACAAATTTAGCTTTGTTACAAACCAGATGTCAATCTGCTTTGCTGCTTCAGAATGACTGAATCTCTGATTTATAGCCAGAGGAAAATTTAATATGTTACTGAAAATATAGTTTTCACTATTTATAAAGTGATGGACATTTATTCTCCAATGTTTGATATCACAATTCAAGTTACACTTTCACTACTAAAAGTTGAAATGCTGCCTGTTATTACAGTCAGCAGCAGTTGTAGGGCTGAAAGACATTATTTCATGCCATTAAAGCATTTACAACAAAGGTCTTTTCATTGATGTAATAATAGAGAATGGCAAAATGTAAGAAAAGATAATGACACCGAATTACACCTTTTTTTTAATGTTTTCATTAAGATCTTCTACAATATTTCCTTTTCACAAAACCTTTCCTTTAGATGTCAAAATGTATGGATTTGCAATTATGGAATTGGAAGGATTTTTTATTTGCCGGAGGATATTTTGATTAATTAAACATGTCCAGTAATTAATGATTACTCTCTAGAGGACTAACCTTTCAGAGTATTCATTATCCTGTCCTTCCAATCATTGCCTTCAGCTCTCTTAGCTTTTGGTCTTGTACGTCCTTCAACTTTGGCTCCTTTGCTATTTTCCCCCAAGAATCTTTCTATAGTTGTCCTATCCTTTTCCTCAGCTCTTTATGTCATCTGGCATGTAACCCATCTATCCATCTCCTTTTGTTCATCTGGGAAGTGATGGCAGTATACCAAAGTGCTGAATTCTCTAGAGACCCATACAACCATTTCTCTGTAAATAAGCACAGTATAAGACATTTTTCCTTGGGTTTTCTAGAACTGTTTTTTGTAAGTAGCATGTGTGGGGGGGAGGAGGACAAGCTGGTTCCTTTTTGCTAGTTTCTAACAGTGATAACATCCATATTTGCCTCAGAATAATTTTGTATTTCTTTCCTGGTCTTCTGAGGTAAGCATCAAAGTATTAAGATGTTAACTGTATGTTTAAATTACCTCTGATTCCATTCATGATTGCCATATTTTTCTTGCCTTTAATTACATTCTAGTATTTTTTAGTTGGCTGTGCTTTGAAATCTCTTAATTTGCAAGTTTTCATTTTATTTCCCCTGTTGTGACTTACCACACCATTTGTTTTAATTATTCTTTATGCTTCACACTTTGGTAGCTACAAAAATCTTCTGATTAAAGAAAATGTGTAGCTATTTTCCTTGGTGAGAAAGGTTTTCTCTCTCCTCTCCCTTCCCCAGTAAACAGCCTAATTTTTCTTCCACTGAAGGTCAACAGTACGTATGTAGGACTATTAATACTTTATACAAAACTTTAAATTTACACAGTGCTGTGCAAATCATAGTGAATCCTCATCGTCCCTGTAGGAGGTAGGGTAGAGTCTCTGGAGTAGATGGTTTCCCATCTCATAGAAATTATAGACAGGAAAGTATAATAGTTACAGCACAGTAATGCAGAATAAAACAGTGACAATTATGCTAGGTAGATACGGCAGCTGTATTTTCTTTGGCTGGCTTTTCTGTGGCTAGTTTTTTGGTTACAGAAGTGTTAAAAAAAGATTTTATTGATGTCTGCTCTCCTGCATGAATCTCTTAACAATAGATCTCCCTCTAGCAAGCCACTGAATCATTGAGAGCCCTAAGGACTCTGGCAGTTCGTTCATAGAAAGGATCATAGTTCAGAAGGTTTTCTGTCACCTCATCTAGCAATGCAAAGAAGTAGGATAGTGATAGAAATGTAGCCGTGTTAGTCTGGTGTAGCTGAAACAAAATACAGGACTATGTAGCACTTTAAAGACTAACAAGATGGTTTATTAGATGATGAGCTTTCGTGGGCCAGACCCACTTCCTCAGATCAAATAGTGGAAGAAAATAGTCACAACCATATATACCAAAGGATACAATTAAAAAAATGTGTTCATTTTTTTAATTGTATCCTTTGGTATATATGGTTGTGACTATTTTCTTCCACTATTTGTTCTGAGGAAGTGGGTCTGGCCCACGAAAGCTCATCATCTAATAAACCATCTTGTTAGTCTTTAAAGTGCTACATAGTCCTGTATTTTGTTTCAAGAAGTAGGAGAGATTCTTTGTCATCAGACTTCTCATTTCCTGGCCTGTGTCATCATCATTGTCCTTGCCTTCTTGGGATATTCACTAGGGGTATGTCTACACTACCCCGCTAGTTCGAACTAGCGGGGGTAATGTAGTCATCCGCAATTGCAAATGAAGCCCGGGATTTGAATTTCCCGGGCTTCATTTGCATGAAGCCGGCCGGCGCCATTTTTAAATGCCGGCTAGTTCGAACCCCGTGCCGCATGGCTACACGCGGCACGGAGTAGCTAGTTCGGATTAGGCTTCTAATCCGAACTAGCTGTACTCCTCGTGGAATGAGGAGTACAGCTAGTTCGGATTAGAAGACTAATCCGAACTAGCTAGTCTGTGCCGTGTGTAGCCGCGCGGCACGGGATTCGAACTAGCCGGCATTTAAAAATGGCGCCGGCCGGCTTCATGCAAATGAAGCCCGGGAAATTCAAATCCCGGGCTTCATTTGCAATTGCGGATGACTACATTACCCCCGCTAGTTCGAACTAGCGTGGTAGTGTAGACATACCCTAGTGGATCAGCTCTATCAGCTCCTTATTTGTCAGTTGCTCTGTATGAGACTCCGATAATTACTGCACATCCTCCTCCACTGCTTCAAAGTTGATATTGAGTGGGAGAACAGGAGAATAGGAAAAGAGTTGCAAGGATAGGTAGGCCTGTATACAGGAACTTCTGTGTGGGTGTATGGGTGCTTTTTCTTATAAATGTGGACCTCAAGGGTGCGAATGCACCCCCTCATGGTTCCCAAGTAAGCGCGCTCCAGCTGGCTGGGAGAAGGCAGGAGTGGTGTGCTGCCTGAGCCTCCCTCTCCCATGCTCTGGCCACCTGGGGGAAGGCTGGAGCTGATTTCTCCCTTCCTTGCCCCCGTCAGCAAAGCCCAGCCTCGCCCCCGGCATCACTCCTAGGGGAGAAGGGGTGGAAAATCAGCCCCAGCTTTCCCCCAGCTGGCCAGAGCATGGGGGATGGAGGCTCAGGCAGTGTGCCACTCCTGCCTTCCACACGCTGGCTGGCGCACACTTATTTGGGGAACCACGCGGGGAGAGGGAGAGTGTTCGTACCCTTCGCTCCCCCCTTCGCCCTGTGTATGGGCCTTATAGGGAGGCTTCCATAAAAGCCCTGGGTTAGGGAAATGGGCCCATTCTGTGGAAAGCCAGATTGTGGAGGAACTCCAAGGAAAACAGGCCTGAAAGCCAGTACTTTATAAAGAAGTAAAGAAATTGAACAGAGCCCAGGAAGGGTTGAGAAATGAGCCCAAGAAGAGAAGAAGATTATTTAGGGTTTTGTGTTTGTTTGGACCTGAATACCTTGTAAGGGATGGACTCATGCATAACACAGCTAGAGGTCAAAGTCATCTCATCAACTAACAATGCTGATTGCTATTGGGTTATGAGAAAGGAGAAAAATTGAGGCAGGGATTTTCTAGTAGAAAGCCGCACCATAAGAAGACACAATCGCAGATTTTATCATCCTACATGCAAGATAAAAAAGGGTATGTCTACACTAGCCACCCTAGTTCGGACTAGGGTGGCTAATGTAGTCATTCGAACTTGCAAATGAAGCCCAGGATTTAAATATCTGCAATGAGGAGTAACGGTAGTTTGAATTAGGAGCGTTAGTTCAAACTACCTAGCCCGTGCCGCATGTAGCCATGGACAGGTAGTTTGAACTACGGGGCATTTAAAAATGGCGGCGCCCGGGAACATGCAAATGAAGCCCGGGATTTTTAAATCCCGGGCTTCATTTGCAAGTTCAAATGACTACATTAGCCACCCTAGTCCGAACTAGGGTGGCTAGTGTAGACATACCCATATTGCATATAAAATACATAGAATGAAACACTGAATGCCTGTTTGTCGGAATGGACCACAGGGAGGGATTACTCGATGATTACCTATTCTGTTCTTTTCCTCTGAAGCCGCTGGCATTAGCTACAGTCAGAAGACAGGATATTGGGTTAGATGGAGCTTTGTCTGACCCAGTATGGCTGTTCTTATATAAGAAAAGCACTTTTAAAAAAATGATTGTATGAATTATGGAGCATCATATTTATCATATTGTAATTCTTGCCACCTACTGAACTTTTAATTTTTGTTTCATTTATTTTGATCAACTCAGCCCAAAGGCCTGAATAATACCCTGCTCTGCTCAAAATAGAGGAAAGAAAAATAATTGAAATGCTGCAAATCTGTGGCTGAATGGTTATGGGGAACGAAAGAGAGCATCCTCAAGCACATAATTTTGTTTATTTCCTTTGCAGCATACAAACTGAGCTCTGTATGGTTGGGAATAGTAACTGATAGAAGGAATTTATACCTATATTTGCATCTTTCAAGCCCTTCTCCCCTGAGAACGATTCCTATACCACACTTTTCAGCTCTCCTTGAGTAAGAAGCATAACAGGACAATTTTGAGGAAAGGACTGTTGGATTGTTTGAATTATTCCTATGGTTCAGCTATTCCCATGTGAGCCATTGCAGCCATGTTAACCACTGCCATTGTACTAACCTGCATTGATGCCAGATAGGCCCAGCAGTCCATAACTGTAGTTGTGTAGTGCCTATCCTATGGGGCCAGAGCTGAAGCTCATCAAATTCAATAGGCTTCTTTCACATGACTTCAATTGGAATAGGAGGTGGCCTTTTTATTCTAGCAGATATCTTAGCATGGCTGAACCCACTCCTTGTTTCCAACTAAAGGCAGATTATCCTGATAGTGCATCATGGGTTACTGTTGCCTCAGGACCTTCATAGCTCCAGAAGGGATATGCACATATACCAGACCTGCCAATCACAGCAAAATAATATTTTGGTCTGTATTACTGGTGGTGTGAGATGCCTAAGGAGTGTCTGTAGCTTCCTAGGCAGAGTGAATAGAGCCCAAGGTCTATAGGATCTGATTCTGACAGTGACAACTATGATTGTTTACCTCTCTCTCAGCAGTCTATATTTGGCCTCTTATCCAGTTGGAGGGGAATGTGGAGTACATTTTTGCCACTCCCAAAGTGGCATATCAATTTCTCAACTTTTTAGTGAATTTAAAAAAGTTCAGAAATGGATATAGCTTCTGGAGTCTTACTTGCTTTTCCTGAGGTTGCATCTTTAAAAATCCCCCAGCCTAATACAGTTGGAGGATGGGCAGGTGCCAGTTACCAAACTTAGCATGGTGATAGCTGATAAATAAACTTTTGGTGTTATATGCTTCTTTAGATAAGAGAGTGAACTCAAAGAGCTTGCTCAAAATGTACTATGTATTCCACTATGCTTAGCACTGCTGAAAACCAGGTTCATTACACTCACAGTAAATAGAAGCAATTACATAAAAAGTAAAATATGGTTTGGATATTATCACATTGCTTTAGGACAGTGGTTTTTTGAACCTTTTTTCTCATTTGCAGACCTTTAAAAATTTTGAATGCAGGTGTGGATCCCTTTGGAAATCTTACACATAATCTGTGGAACCCTAGTGGTTCATGGACCATAATTTGAAAACCATTGCTTTAGAGGATTAAAATGATCAGAAAATGCCAAATTACAAACCTCATTCCCTGGTGAAAATAAATCCCCTGTCCCCAAGCATTTATGAGAAAAGTCATTTCATTTTAATTGCTTCTGGCAGAGGTTGGTATTAAATAAAAAAGGAAGAGTTTAAATGTGGTCACTACAGCTAGTAGCAAAGTACCAGATCCTTCCGCAATCACTATGGCTATGTCTAGACTGCAGGCTTCTTTCGAAAGAGGCTCTTTCGAAAGCATCTTTCGAAAGAGCCTCTTTCAAAAGATCGCATCTAGACTGCAGGCGGATCTTTCGAAAGAGAAATCCGCTTTTTCGAAAGAGAGCACCCAGCGAGTCTGGATGCTCTCTTTCGAAGACGGCCTCTTTACATTGAAGAATGCCTTCTTTCGAAAGAGGAACTTTCAAAAGAAGGCGTTCTTCCTCGTAAATTGAGGTTTACCGCCATCGAAAGAAAAGCCGCGTTCTTTCGAAATAATTTCGAAAGAACGCGGCTTGAGTCTGGACGCAGGGGAAGTTTTTTCGGGAAAAGGCTACTTTTCCCGAAAAAAACCCTGAGTCTGGACACGGCCTATAGGAATGCATCATTACAATTTTAAGCATGGTGTATCCAGAGTGCTCCTGTGTAATTAGGAATTACAGTCTAATGACTTATTCCCTGTTGTTAGAAAGTTATTAGTCTGACTCCTTATAAGACATGCTTAAATAGCATTACTGAAATGGCCTAAACTGTGTTTGTTCAAAAGAATAGATCTAATACAACAAAAGAAGTCTACTACTAAGTATTCAAATAAGAAACTAACATTGCCACAGTATCCAAAAGTGGATATTCTTGGAACTAAAAAAGAAATCACCTTATCTTTCAGAGAGCTGCATTATTCAGGTACTTGTTTTCTTTTCTTCTTCTTTTTTAAATCAGAGCAATCAATGGAATTTGTTCTTTTTTCAGAACACTCAGATAATTAATGTAAAAAATGTTCTCTGACAAAAAGGACAATGTACAATCATATTACTCTCCACAGGTCATGGGTAGACCTTCTGGTGCCAAATCACAGTTCAGTTAACAAAAAAAGATGTCAGGTTTTTTTAAAGACACATTAGGTGCCCATCCCCTCTAGTACATATTTTCCTTTAAGTGTTTTATTTATTCATATTTTTATTATTTCTATTGTTATTAATAAAACTGCAATTTATATAGAGAGGGGTCCTAGTAGTACTTCAGATCCAATGACCTCCTAGTTCTGGGTGAAGTGGGCAGGGAATCATATTTGAAGTCCCACGCAAAGATCCACTGCTATGTGTTTTCATCAAGGTTGGACCCCAAAATTAGAGATTGGTTTATTTTTACTTCCAGCTTGGAATAGTCTGAAAACATCACAGTAAAGTTTCCTGTATCTTGTGAAGCTGCCTGTATCTGGAGCTCAAAATTTAACCAATACAAATTGTAGCGTTTGAGGCCCATAAAAGGCCAAAGTACCATATAGTTACCAAAATAAGTTTTGCTGACAAGATGTTAACATCAGAAATTGAGCATCATGCCTATGCATGGAACTAGTATAGCAGAATATGGGGGCTGGGAGCCTATCAATTTACTTAAATGAGTTTTGATTTGGGTGCTATCTGAACTGTCAGTCTCTAAAGAGAAGACAATGGGACTCAGTGTGAAAAAACATGATCTTTATTTTCTTGCTATGTGTGGACCATGATTTATTGTTGAACAAAGGAAGCTTTTCCTTCCTTCTATGCTAGAAAATAATCAGCCCCTCTTCCCCCCGCCCAAAAAATTCCATTCACTGGTCTATTTTCCATCACTTCTGCATTTATAATCCATTTTTCTTTCTATGATATCCTCTCTTTCAGAGACCTGGTCTCCGTCATTAGCATGTATATTTATCTGTCAAAAAAGCAATTAAAAAGACCCCAAGCTCCTCCTCTATTGTAAAATATTATGTCTGAATAGTCTGTATTTTCTCTGTCATGATATAGCAGCCAGTAAATGGGCACACTTATCTGTGAGCATTCTCAGACAAAACCACATGGAGTAAATGGTTAGGACAGTAGATCTTGTGGAGAGAAAAAAAAGCAACTTACAGTGAATACACCCATAGACACATCCATGCATAAGTCTTGTCAGAGTTGCCTTCGCTTATCACCATATTTCTTTGATAGTCTGAGACGTATGAAGCCAAAGAGAAGGAAACTTGAACCTTGATTGTTTAATCTACGACTGAAGAAGAAATAAACCAATCCATTTTTCTATACTCCTTGTCAAAAATTGTGGTTGAAGCCAAGAGAATTCTTCTTCTTAGCCATTGTAGTCATTAAATCATGATTAGTAGAACTATTCAGGATTGTGAATCTCACCATAAACTTTTTTGCACAAACATAGAAGCAGTAGCTTGTGAAGAATTTCCACACTGTGTCATGAAGAGCACCCAAATCTGGCTTGACCTCTGGACATCAGTAACTAATCACCCTTCACTATGAAGTATCCTCAACCATTCATACCGTCAGCTTGTTTATAAAATAAGAAACCAACCAATAGAAATCTATGTTACTCAGACCCATGGCTCCAATGGCTGCTAGAGACCTCTGGTTCCAGAGAGGTAGCCATGTTAGGCTGTTTCAGCAAAAACAACGGGGAGTTTGGCGGCACTTTAAAGGCTAACAAATTTATTGGGGTATTAGAACATAAGCTTTCATGAGCTACAACTCACTTCATTGGATGCTGAAGAGAAAAAGAAAGAAACAAAGACAAAAAGAAAGGAAAAAAGATACTGAGGCCATCTCGGTATCATTTTCCCCTCTCTCTCTGTCTTGTTATAGCTCACGAAAGCTTATGTTCTAATACCCTAATAAATTTGTTAGTCTTTAAAGTGCCACTAGACTCCCTGTTGTTTTTAGAGACCTCTGATTACCTGAATCTTCCTGACAGAAACTCTTAATTGCACCTTTGCAGAGAGAAACCTGCCAGGCATTCTAATATACACAGCAGTTTAGTCAGTACCTAGGAAACCAGCCGGACCTTATGAAACTGGCAAATTACTGCCCAATATTCAACCTTTCTCCTGATAGGAATCTAAACAAAAGCCATCTTTAATCACCACCCAGATGCTATGCTCCTCCCAATAGGCTTACGGACAGGACTTGGAATGGAAACTGTATTAATCCCAATGATGGGTAACTTCCTCTTGACCACTTTATTATGAAAATATCTAGTCACATATGACTAGACATATCTATAGTATTCAGTACTACTGACCACTATAAACTTGCAGAAGTAGCAGGAGTTAATGATTAATCTTTCAATTGGAAGAGACCCTTCCTTTTTTCCACTCAGAGTAGTGATGGGCAGCTTCTTCTCTGCTGCCACATGACATACCTGTGGAGATCCTCAAAACTCTCTGTTCTTACCTATCCTCTTTGACATGCACCATGAAGCCATGTGGGGCAGGGGGAGGGTGACAGGAATCATAACATACTATGTTTTTACCACAATATTCAGACAACAGCAAACTCTCTCTCCTACCCACTCTTGTTGCTTGATAGCAATATCAACCAATAATCTCAACATCGGATTGAGACCACCAAGTGGATGAAAAGCAGTAAGCAGGTTGAAATTTAAACCCAAGCAAAACAGAGGCACTGCTAATAGGAAAATATACTTTTACAAGAGATAGCCACCACCATAGTATCTGCCACATTAGAGAGAAGTCTGCCCTCAAGTAGCTGAGTCAAGCCATAGATAACAGATATTCTGGTCTCCTCGATATTTCTGAACACTGTATAGTTATGGCTGCCAAAAATGACTTATTTCACAGTGACTGGAAGAATGTCTGTCCTACTGCTTATAATGACCTGACTGTAGTGATCTTTATATTGATGATTTCCGAGCTAGATTATTACAACTCACTGTACTTGGGAATAAATGTATCAATAAAAAAGCCAATTGGTCCAAAATGCAGTACCCCCACATTATTATAATTATAACTGTGTTATATCTTGTTCACTACCATGAACATTGTCTAGTTGCTCCCTGTATAACACCAGATTAATGCCAAAATAGTGGTTCTCATCTTTAAGGCTTTCCATAGCAATGGATAAAGTTACTTAAAAGAATGCCTCTTGATAAGGGTTCCAGATCTCCTTCAACAGTAACATTTCATAGAAAAGAAAAAACTGCAAAGTGCAAACTCATGAAAACAGGGAAAAGGCATTTCTCACCAATTGACACAATATATTAGTGAGGTAAGAATGTTCACAAACCTCACTGCCTTAAGATCGGAATACAAGACAATTCTTTATTTTAGCCTCCACAAAACTACAGCAGCAACAACTAAAGCCTCAGAGTGGGAAAGAAAAGCAGCTCACATGCAGAAGTGAATTGAAACATGAGGGGGAAAACTCCAACTGTAAGGCACTAAGATACTGGGTAATAGTTGTCTGAACTGAGCTTAGCTAGATAGATACATCAAACCTTCTGAAGTGGAAATGATTGATGATGTCTGCTGTTAAATGAAGGATGAGTAAGTAGCTCTGAATACTGTATTAGATGATGATACTGGAATGTTGACTGATCTTAGAAGAAAAACAATAGATATAAAATACCACTTCATTACAACAGGAATTTGTAAGGTGTTTTACATGTGATTTGTAACAACCTGGGAATTTCAGATTCAAAACTGCTGATATTTTTGGTTAGATAATCAGTGTAGCTAATTATTATGAAGCATTGATTAACAAACCACTTGTATTTATTGATTAGAATGACAATTTCCATTGGGAACTGAAGTAAATTCTATTTTTTTTAAATCCCTCTGATTCTAAAAATATACAGTTGGATGATTGGTTGATTGGTTTGCTACAATGAATGTTATCAGGGCTTGATTTTCATTTAGGACTTCATTTTCATTTATATAAAAGCCTCTTTGCATCCCCAATGGAAGTGTAAAAGAGCATTACAGTGGACAGAAATGTAGTTTACTCCTAATTTAAGGCCCCTTTCTGCCATTATACTGGTAAAGGGGCCTTTGTGTAAATGAGAATCAGCCCCTTGTGACAGATGTGAGACTTTGGAAGCATGCAAACTTCAATAGACTGTTATATTAAGATGTACTGGATGCCAGGGACACAAGGAATAATTATTAACATTTGTAGCTAAAGGTGTTAAATGTATTTTTGTGAGTAAGGGATTGTTTTCTAGCTCTCAGGGGGAGGGATATCCAGCTTCTTCCAGAAGTAAAAATCAGTGGGGTTAACTTTTGAAGATTCTTGGATAGGTAAATTACTCCAGAAAAGTACCACTGTCCAAGGGAAAATTCCATTTCAGACTGGACTGAAGAGGGCAGCCAACAAATAAATCACCTTTGGTCAGTGTGAAACAATTCAGGGACTTTCAATTTAATCCAAAGATGGTATGAGGTTGTATCCAAGGGGGCAACATCGCTAGAAGGTGTGAAGGACTGGAACTCTGCCATAGTCTCATGGTTAACTTAGTAGGCATGTAGTCTGTTGGTTCTGTTAGTATATGTTTTCTCTGTAATATTTTTATCTTATAATGAATGTCCTGTTGTTTGTGAAAGATATCAGATCACTAGAAAACAGTAGCAAAAGTCAGATGTGTTGAGATAAACACAGTGAATTGCAAGGTTGTTATCCAGAGGTAGCCGAACCCCAAATTACGGTAATTAACCCTTGCTTTCCAGATGGTATCTGGACATAAAGGGGACACAGCTCCTTCAGCTGATAAATGTTTGGTACACATACAAGTGTTTTCACTCAAAATCCTTATTTTAATGAGTTTGCAGAACACATTTAATATAACAATAAGTTATCCAGATAGAGTTACCTAAACCCTGAGATGGTATTGAGGGATCAGCAGCATAATTATGATGCCCAGTTGCCTTCCTAGCTCATTGAAATCCTCTCCGAGACTTCTTCCAAGCTTTTCCAAAGTCCACTCGCTAAATAATCTCTTTATAAGTTGCTCAAATCAAGCACATAGCTCACGATACTCCTAATGGATAAACAATTTCCTTAGCAACAGCAAAAAAAATCAAAACACAAGACGCAAAACAAAACTACTGATCAGTAAAGCAACTCCCAGTGAAGAAGAAAAAAAAGAAAAAAAAACCCAGACACTCAGATCCAAGGTATCTATCCACACTCCCTTCCATTCTTACGAATCTAACTTCATCTTTTCTTATTAGCAATACTGTGAAGCTGTGTAGCTGTTTTGTCTGCCTGAGCAAAGGCCACATTATTCCTGATTACATGGTGTCCTCTCTTATGGCTTATGGTGTCAGAGTACACAAAATAGCTGGAGTTCTGTCAAGTCCAGTTCTCTCATAACAGAGAGACAGCAAGCTTAAATCCCTGGTATGAAAGGAATGAGATATGAGTCCTCAACCATAGAGAGAGATGATAACTAGAGGCCTGAGGTCTGAAAAAACAAAATACTATGTAGCACTTTAAAGACTAACAAGATGGTTTATTAGATGATGAGCTCTCGTGGGCCAGACCCACTTCCTCAGATCAAATAGTGGAATAAAAAAGAGTCACAACCATATATAACAAAGGATACAATTTAAAAAATGAACACATATGAAAAGGACAAATCAAATTTCAGAACAGAAGTGGGATGCGGGGGGTGAGGAGGGAAAGGTAAATGTCTGTGAGCTAATGGTATTAGGAATGTCATAGAGCAGACTTGTGATAATCTAATAAATGTTTGATTTTTATTAAATTCATAAAGCAAGTTTTTTCCATTGACTTCAATGGGAGTTAGATTAAGCTCCAGGGGCTCAGTTCTGCAGTTATCACCTGGATCACCTGGATCGATTGGTCTTCAGCTATTGTTAAGACTGCGCTGATCACAACACAGCCACCATTCTTCTCGCACTTTTGCCTTTCTTCTCCATGTTCGTACAAAACATTTAACAATGTCATCTTCCGATCTTCTTGGAGGTCTTTTCTGTTCTCGCAGGTACCACTCAGCAATAATTGCGGTCCACCTATTGTTTGTGAGCTGTGCCGTGTGGCCTTCCCATTGCACTTTGTTATGTCTGCTTTCACGCCGCTGCGTTCTCTGATCTTTTCATTTGGAATATGATCCAGAAGGGAAATTCCTAACATAGCTCGCTCCATTGCCCTTTCAGCTACCAATAGTCGCTGCTCTTCTCTCTTTGTCAGTGCCCATGTTTCGCTGCCATACAACATGGCTGGCAGCACTGTTGAATTGAAGATATTTGTACGTGTGGTCTTATAGATTTTTCTTTTGAGGACATCCTTGATGGAATTGAATGCACACCATCCTGCCCGAATCCTTCATGAGAGTTCTCCGTTTAGTTCTTGGTGCATATTAACTGGTTGGCCCAAATATATGTATTGTTCCACTTCTTCGATTTCTTCTCCTGTTATCGTTATTTGGGCTTTTTGTAAGACGTCTGATCGCATATAGTCATCACACACAATAAATGTCTGTCTCTACTGGGAGTTACACATGTGTAAGAGCAACAGAATCAGGCCTTCTATACATATTTTGGGATTCAACTTTGGGAACACGCATACATCCCCAGTTCTTTTCTCAATTTTAATCATACGTTAATTTGGAAATAGATTATATGTTGGACAGGGAGTCTGGGCTTGTCTACATGAAGACAAGGAGGTGTGAAACGAATGTGCATACATTAAAGCTCATTAAACTCTCATGTGGATGCTCTAATTCAGGAGTAAAAGAGTTACAGGCTATAGCAAATTTAGGCCAACTTACTCCCAAATGAAAGCTTCCACATGAGGGTTCAACATGCTTTAATTTGCTTTAACTTTCTTGTATGTCTCTGTGTTCACACATGACCATAACACTACAGAGTTCTTTGTTTATTCTCAATGATTTCCACAGTAAATTTGCTGTTTAGCAGTTAATATTTTAAGTGTCAGACCTGCAAATTCAGTCTAAGCCTAGAAAATCTGTCTGTGTTCTTTCTGCCTCTCAGTAGAGTCTTATAATCAGTAATAAATATCCCTCAGTCAGAATTTAGCTAATAGTTATATGAGTCTGGGTAGAATTCAGCTCTCACTGAATCAGATCTGCAGTGCTTACAAGAGTACAACTTTGCTTTTCTCAGAGCAGTGGTTATGATTTACACAGTAAGTTGTGTAATATATTGAGTGATATGGTCCATTTTCACAGTCACTTTTCTAACTATAATTTCACAAATTTTAATGATCCATCTTTAACTCTTTCTTTGACAGAAAATCCTGCAAGAACAAGGATCAGAATACTAAATATGATTGCTACTTATTGTGACATAAGCATTCAAGTTCATGTACAATGAAGTGTGCTAAACTGATAACAAAATCCTTTAAGGTGGTCAAGCATGTTGGATATATTTAAATTAATGTGCATATGCAATATACATCAAAGGGCCAGATCTGAAATTAGCAGGTCTGGAGGCAAGAGAGGTATGTGTTTATGTGTGCAAAAGCTCATCTTTGAACTCCCCTGATCCTACTGTCTAGTGCCAATACCTTTGTCCTGTAATAAGCCATGCCCAAAGGGACTCTAAAGACTTGTCTACACTACAGAGAAGATCGAAGATACTGCAGTCTATCTACCAGGTTTTGAATCAGTGTGTCTAGTGAAGACACACTAACTGGAACTGAGAGGGTGCTCCCATCAACACCAATAGTCCTGCTCCTCACAAAGAGTAAGGGAAGTCAACAGGAACATGTGTTCCCGTTGACTTTCCACTGTGTGGATGATGCAAAAACATTATTTAAGATACTTCAACTCCAGCTACGTAATTAATGTAGCTGGAGTTGCATATCTTAAGTTGACTTTCTCCTTTAGTGTAGAACTGGCCTAATTTTGATTGGTTGTGAGCAACCCCAAGGAACTGCAAAGAAGTTAGATGATCAAGTCAGCATATAGATGTTCTATTAATATCTCATTTTCCTTTCTACACTCAGGGAGGTGATTGTCCAGCTTTTCTTCAGCATAAGGATGGTTCCATAATGATGTAATCTTGGCAACCTAAGCTGGTTATATTGGCTTTATAGTGGCATTTGATGCGAAACAGCTACACCACAGCAGATAAGCTGGTACAGAGTGGAAAGTCATCCCTGTACTCAGCTTCAACTAAGTAGCTGCAGATACTCTTCTCAACACATTCTTTACAGGTTTTCTCAGTTGTCATCTCACATGACACCAACTGCTGAGCAGCTGAAGATTACTTTTGTACTATCTAAAATACATTGTATACTAAAGAGTTTCCCATGTATTTAGCATTCTTCTAAAAGACAGCAAATTGGAAAGGAAATAAATCAGTTTTATGAGTGTTCTTGTGCTTCATTTTACGTACACCAAGTGTTCCTGGAGTGCTCACCTGAAAAGCAGGTGTCTGTTTTTAAGTGTCTGTTTTAAACAGTCTTGTTTCTGTGATTCCTGATAGGTTGTACTTAAGGCACACTTTTTTGGAGTGTCATACTAAAATAAGACAAGAGTTCATAATGCTCATCATAACTGCACAGTTTTAAGGCTCCTTTTTATCAATCTGTCACTTGTATTTCAAGAACAAGGTAAGAAATTGTAAATGAAAACTTTGTGTTTAAGATTTAATAGTATGATTTAAAAGTCTGTATTGGGAAATGTATTTTACTGACTTGTGAAGACGCATGTTTTAGCTAGATTTGATGTTTAAAATAATTTCTAAATCCATTGTTTAAGATTTATTAGCAGGCTTTATAAATCATAGGTAAGATCTATAACTCAAATGCTAAAAAGTACAGATTTATGCATCGAGATTATAAATCAACAGAAAAAAGCCATGTCTGTGTAGTTCATTTTTGTTCTTAAGCGGGTAAATTACAGGGAACATTTGCCAAATTTTTTAATATATTTCACATCCACAATTAAACTCATCTCATCTGAAAACATGTTCCAAATTATGGTCAGCATAAATAGGTGCATTGGAAATTATCTTGAGATGGTCTGCTGTATATTAATAGCATATAGTGGGTTACTAATTCTGTCATTCGGAACTATTAAAGTGAAATATTAAATTAACAAAGGATAGAATAAAGGTTAAAGTTCTGACTTCAACTGAGACTTTTCTCCATAGTTTAGTCAATATGGCTTAATATGTTCACACCATAAATTATGCCCTTTACTATTTTTGTCTGTTTACCTCTCCTCAGTATTTTTGTTAGTCTCTGAGGGTGTGTCTACACTAGCTCGTTAATTCGAGCTAGGTAGACAAGTGAGGTGACCGGAGTTGCAAATGAAGCCCGGGATTTAAATATCCCGAGCTTTATTTGCATGTTCCCGTTCAGTTGCCATTTTGAAACTTCACTAACCCGAACTCACTGCCGCGCAGCTACACGCAGCAGTGACACATTAATTCGAACTAAATCCTTAGTTCGAATTAACTGTTACTCCTTGTGGAATGAGGAGTAACAGTTAATTCAAACTAAGTTTGAATTAATGTGTCACTGCCGCGTGTAGCCGCGCGGTAGTGAGTTCGGGTTAGTGAAATTTCAAAATAGAGACCAGACGGGAACATGCAAATAAAGCCCGGGATATTTAAATCCCGGGCTTCATTTGCAACTCCGGTCACCTCATTTGACTACCTAGCTCGAATTAACAAGCTAGTGTAGACATACCCTGAGATCCCACAGGACTAATTGTTGTTTTTAAATTTTCAGACTAACATGGCTAAAATATTTAGTTGCAGTCACTTAATAGCATAGCATAGTCTTTACCTTTAGTGTCACACTTCTACCATATCCTCTGGTGGCGCTATTCAGGGACTGATTTATTTATTTAATTCATTTATTTATGTATTGTGCTGAAGATTATATGAGAACTTAAATGGCATGTACAAATCCACATCTGTACAAGCCTAACCTTGAACTGAATGCCCAGGGTAAACTTATGCTACATCTACACTGTAAAGCTTTTCTGGCATGAAGGTATCCCGGAAAAGCTATGCCATGTCCAAGGAATGTGTCTGCTTTTTTAGAACAGTTTCCAAAAAAGCGAATGCGTTCTTTTGTCATCCCTGTATTCCTCATGGTATGAGAAAGAAGAGATGTTCTGAAAGAGGAGGTTTTTTCAGAAATTTGGTTCTGTGTAGACAGACCAAATGTCAGAAAAGCTTCTTCTGAAAAAAAAAAAGCGGAAAAAGATACACAAATTGCAAACCGCAATTTGCGTATCTTTTTCTGACTTTTCTTTTCAGTCTAGACATAGCGCCATTCAACTCAGAAGGCCTGCATAAGGCCTGTGTTCTCTTCAACTCCCCCACTGACCATTTTGAGACATCTGCAGAGGATTGTGTTTAACCCATAGTAAGTAATGCTGATTAACATCAGTGTATAGAGTATGTACTTAATAAACATTATGCTGTCCCTTATAAAAATTAAAATAAGCATTATGCTGTCCTTTATAAAAATAATCTTCCGCAATATTTAGTTGCAGTCACTTAATATCATAGCATAGTCTTTGCCTTTAGTGTTCTCATTTAATAAGAGGTCAGTGTTTTGCCTAAAACATCTGTGACATCAGTTCCCATGTTGTAGAACAGTGCAGCTTGTTTTTATAAGTGACAGATTTATTTTAGTCCTCATATTGTTTTTCTGACTTAGCCCCTCTGCTAAACCTAGGCCTCCTCCTCATGCAACACCTCTGGTCAATCTCTGTTGACTTCTGTTCATTCCATTGATTAAGTGCTGGTAAATGTCCTCTGTGCTTTCAGGCCTTATTGTTTGTAAATTAGTGTTGAGGCTGCTTCTTGAAAGAAAGGCTTTGCCATGGGGGCCTGCAGCACTGCAGTGAAACACTTTCAATGATCATTTTCTCCATTGATTTTTGCTTTTACATTTTTTTTGACATGTCCCTTTCCTTATTAATAAGAGTGAAGGAAACAAGTAGGCCAAGAGTCTGTAGAACTTCCAAAAAATGTACCAAACTCTAGTCTCAGTGAGAAGCAAGGTGGAAATATAATTGACAATTCTTTAGTGACTTGCAAATATTTTAACACATTCATTATTGTGGTATCTGGTGTCTATGAATGCTCCTAGCCATTTAATAAAGAAGATGAATTATTATTTCTTATTTATAATGTGGTAATGCTCAGAGAACAGGATTCCATTTTGTTTGGCATACTAAAACATAGTATGAGAACATATGAAAAGTAACATGGTCCGATGGACAGGACATTTGCTGGGGACATAAGAAACTCAGGTACACTTCCTGTATTTGCTACTGATTCATGGTGAGCCATATAATTTTACCAATCTTTGTCTGGTTTGTATATTTAGAATGGGCATTGTCTCTTACTATGTGTTTGAACGGCTCTCAGAACAATGGAGTCATTACCTCAATTAAGGCCTTTGAAGACTGCTGTACTGCAAATAAAAACAATAAGACATGCTCACTGCCCTGAAGAGCTATGGTTTGTTTGCTTTTAGACAAATAATAAATAAGAATTTCAGGTAGATTTTATAACAATCCATTTGTTAATGATAGTCTTTATGCTATTATATTAACCATCCCATGGTTGCATTTTAGTGAGGCTGGGTCTTCACAACACTGATTTAATACTAAAGATTAGCTTTTAGTAGAATTGTTCAAATGTTTGTTTCCTGTTTTGTTTGTGGTGGTGTTGTTGTTTATGGTTCAGTACTGGTAGATAACTGAGAGGGTCAAATTTTCTGCAGGCCTGACTCTATTGACTTTAAGAGCATTGCCCAAAGCAGGAGACTTGATCCCCAGTGTCTGCAAGCATGAGCTTTCAGACAGTGAAAGGTATTTATAGAATAACTTAATTGGCTCATGCTTTTCAGTTTTTGCAGAGATATTTTCACTATTGATGGTCTGAAGGAAAATCATATAGAATATGAAAGGACAAACTTGAGATTAAACATTTATAGAACTCCTTTCATCCTTAAAAATCCACAAGTGACTTACAGATATAGTTCCTGTCTGCAAATATGTATGTTTTTAATAAAAGCGACGAGGAGTCCTGTGGCACCTTATAGACTAACTGAAGTGTAGGAGCATAAGCTTTCGTGGGCAAAGACCCACTTCGTCAGATGCATGTCAGATATGTTTTTAATGTTAGGCTCATATACCTCAATGGGGGTAGCTCACATACAACATGCAAATAATGTTTTGCAGTTTATAGGGCTATTTCTGAAAAAAATCCAAAATAGCTTATTTTGAAATAGCGTGTCCACACAACAAATGCCCATCGAAATAGTGCTGAGCTATTTCAAAATAGAGCGTCAACACTGATTGGAGCCTGAATTTCATGTAAAGCCCCTCGGAAGCTCTTTGGGCAGGACATCAGGACAGTAGTCACTTCCTGGAGCTTCTGCCTGAGGCTATCCGAGGCTCGTGCTTAAAGGGACCCCTCCATATAGTCGTATCTCAGGCTCTTCACCTTTGCCTACCTCCTTGAAGGACAGCAAACGCTTTCCACTTGGTTGCCCTTGCAGACACCACTGCACTCCAACCATGGAGCCAGACCTCCTGGAAAGCAGTCGCCAGGTCTTGGACCTAAGGCCACACCTCTTGGTGCAGTTACTACAGGCTGCCATCATGACTCTGGAGGAACAGGACCTGCCGCTCCTTATGGGGCACCTCCTCACCTCTTTCTATGTGCTGCTCATGCAGAACAGCTCCTCCTGCCCTCCCACAACAAGGGGAGTGGGAAAGGACTGACCCCCTCTCGGGATTGTCAGCTGATGGTCAGGGCAGTGTGTGTGTTTCTGAGAAAAGGTTTAACGTCCGTGTCTTTACTGCTAGGACCGGGGTCCCATTGCAGAGGGTAGCCAGCAGGCCAACAGACACCCCTTTATAGGAAGAGCTTATTATACCTCAGATTTTAGCTGCTAGGATGCAGAATCCCTTCGCAGCGGGCAGCCTAGGAAAGACTGAGAGATGCCCCAACGTATCTGTCACCTGGGAGTGACACAAATCCAAACGCCCAAGCTCTTCCTATACCTGTCTCTTATGACCGGCTGAAGTTCTTTTAAATTGTGCTTGGTTCTGTTACAGCAACTGAAGGAGTCAGGTTAAAAACTTAAACAGTTACAGGTTTATTAAAAAGACTTATAAAAGCATATGGTTACAATGACTATTGCTCTCTTTCTTAACTGCTAGCAAATATAGATCTTAAAAATGGTTACAAAGAAAATAAAGATAGAAAATAGAAAGAATGGTACCAAGTGACAGCTTAATCTTTAAAGAGCTCTAAGTCTATGTGTACACTTAAGACAAAGGACACATCCAGGTACAATTTTTACCCCCTTCTGTGCCTCTCGACTCCAGCAGGTCAGGCCAGAGCCGGTCTCTCAATTCCTAGGAAAGACGAATACGAGGTGGGCGTCCCCTTGGAACCTCGGGAGATCAAACACCTAACCCAACCAGCAGATAGATGGTAGATTGACACTCAGAGTAAATGTGCTGCTGGACCCATCTTTATACCCCGGGGGGGCCCATATCCTCTTTCTTATCTTAAGATGCCAAATTGTACTGGTCCGTTTTGTGGCACCAGTTTTTACAAGCAAGTTTCAAGTTAATTTACACTTGCAAGAGAGATAACTAAATTGTGAATACTAGACATTTTTTGCTGGGCGGGAGATTCCTCCCCCTGCGGATGGCTGTGTGTTTGTATCAATATGGGTTAAGTCAAGGGCACTCCTTGGCAGCCTCTTGGTCAACAATTGGCATATCTCTGTTTACAGCCATTCACAGTCATAGCAGCCTGGGCCTTCTGTGCAAGGCTTTTACTGTTCTGTGTGCCCTGTATGCTCCAGACAAGCAAAAATGGATGTTATAAGGGGGGTTCCTGTCTGGCTACATTCCACCCCCTGATACAACACACCACGTCCCAGGATACAAGATGGCGGTGATACTAGCACCTCTCGCCCACCTTGGGGGAATCTAAAAGTGCCCAATGGCCGGAATAGGAGGTTCAGGATCTAGGAATTGGCTAGGGTCCTTTTCTTGTTCTGTATATCGAATGTGCACAGAAAAAATAGCTACATTAACTAGGCATTGCACAATTCATAGGGTTATGCAGAAAATAATTACAACAATTACAATGGTTAAAACAATGGTTATAATAGAGTGTAGGAAAGGAGTTAAGGAAAATTCTAGCTCTTGGGCTAACCAATTTAGCCATGGGATGTTTACATTCTTAGTTACAGCATGTCTTACCCCATACAGTCCGTTGCCACTTTCCTTGCCTCCCCCCAAAGTTATTTTGAGGATTGCGGTGGTCGCTGTCCTTGAACCATACCGGTCCCCATTGGAAGATGTTGCTCTTGTTCCACTAGTTGTTTTGGGCTGAGAGGGACAAACTTAATTCCCAGTCCAGTAGAGGTGTCAGGTAAGGTGTTCTGGTACAGCAGTAGCAGTTGGGATGAGGAAGAAGACCACGGCGAGTTGGAGTACCATGTTTTGCTTCAGCTTAGGTTATTCCCAAAGCTCAGTCTATAACTAAAAACAGTGATTGCAAGCGCTATAACAGCAAGCGGTATATATACAAAAAGTTCATGGTGGTTTTCTGGATCCACACCAGCATTGGGAGGGATACATCCCACTGGAGCACTGTTCGGGGCCATTGCCTCAATATCCTGTAATAAAACAAAAAGTTCGCCAGTCTTGGATACAATCCAAGCCTCAGTAATAGTTACTGGTGTCAGCCCAGCATCTGCAGTGATTCAGACCCCTTTTCCCTTGTAGGAGTGCAGTACGCGGGTTTGCATTCCCAAACTGGGGTGTTTGATTACCACAGTGTCTCCAGGTGCATATTTAGAATCTTTGAGTGGTACAGTGGGGCTAGCAGAGGTTCTCCCTGTAGGGAAAAATCCCTTACTGATCGGACTGCCCATAGGGGTCTGCCGATTGTTTAATCTTTGCACCACAGTATTTAATCTGTTTTTTCATTTGCCATCTGTGGGCCTTTGGGTTCTCATGGATTCTTTACTTCCCCACTCCCATGGGTAGGCACGGGGGAGATGGGGACTCGCCACCGTAAGGGCTGGGTGGTCAAAGCTATCCTATTCTTTAATACTGGCCTTCTAATTCTTTAATTTAGTTTCATTAATTAACAATTCAATTAGTCTTTGGTCCGAATATCTGGTTAGGTCTAGTGAAGTGGACACAGAGCTGGACAGATCTTTCAAACTATTTAGGATCACTTGATTAGCTTGGCTGCTGTCTAGGCCTTTACGGGCACTGGATATTACTGCATCTACCAGCCTGGATTCTATACAATTTCTGGGCTATGACATAAGTGTTGTTGACAGAGTTTCCAGGCCCAAACCAATCTGCGATGGTATCTGCTAAGCCCCATCATTGCCTAATTAGGCACTTGCCAATTTGACTAAGTTTAGAGTTGCCAATTTATTGGGCCCAATTATTAATTTTGTTGGTTTAAATTAATGCTTCTGCTTTACTTAAATTATCCTTCATTAAAAAAACCAATATCCTACACACAACAATATTTGCAATACGTATTACACACAAGACAAACTTGGACAGAACACAAACTTATTTTGTCATGACACAGAACCATGGTTTTGTTGTTGTTGTTGTTGTTTCTCTTCAGCTGGCACCAGCGCTTTCTGATGATCTGAAAGACAAGAAAACATTTCTACCCCCATCGGGGTGGCCCATTCTAACTTAAAATACTGCCTAAGATCTGCTAGGGGAACCGGTTACAGCTAGTTCCTTACCACTTCCATGGGCAAGTGAGCTACAACTTTACGAGAACAAGGGCGCTTCATCGGTACTCGTGACCTTCCACTCCCTTGAATTACCTCTGAGTTGCTAGCCCTCCCCAACAGCGGCATGCCTCAGTTTCCCTCTTGTACCACAAATCAGGCTTAATGTATGAGGCTATAATGCTTTTCCTTAGCACAAGGTGTTGGTTGGCCAGTTACTGTTCCTGCAAGCAAAAAGCTTTTATTTTCCTGAAAAGAATCATATATACAATATTACAGGCTTACTTATGAGGGACAGTTGGTTTCACACCTCTTCAGAACAGACAGGCAGTCTGCACCTACTTACAACCTTGGATCTGAGAGCAAGCCAAAAGTATCATCAACTCAGCCTTGAACTGAGACACAGTGAAGTTTCAGAGTTTGGATTCTTAAAACAATAACTTGTTTTCTTAGAGAGCAAATTTAACTTTAAAAGTTGAATGCCCAACACAAGCACTAACCAATTTGTGCTTTGTCTGTTTGCAAATTTAAGCAAGAGGACATTATCCAAAACAAAATAAAACTAGTTCATGTGAAACCCACAAAATAAAGTTACAATATATAGAGCTTATTCTTTTATGCAGTTAACCAATTAAGTTTCAGTAGAATTCCTTAATTTTTCTTTTGCAGATTTAACAAAAGTGTCCATGGACAAATGTTTACACTTGATTGTTTCTTTGCCTAGATGGTTTGCACAGTGCTTAAGAAAGAGGCTGCAAAGAAACGAGGTGTCATTTTTAAAGCAGGTTTCCCTTTACATATTACAACAATTGCTTAATTCCTTCCACACTCCCACGGAGTTCACTTTTTACCTTTACATTCCCTTAAATTACTTGCTTCGTCTTTTCAAAGAAAACGTTCCTCATTCCTAGTAACTTTCCAATGTCTGTATTACTTTCCTTATTTCTTCAACTATGCCCATAGGGCTCCAAACTTTTTGTGCCTTCCCCTTTCACATGCTTTTTCTTCTTATGATATGTCCTAATTCCTGCTAAATGACTTTTCCCAATGACACAGGTTTATCTAGTATCAATTTGGTAAGGAGGGTGGGCTTTCCCAATTAGCCCCACACACACCTCCTGATTCATTTCAGTAGGTAAATCTGACTGTTCATTATTGCAGTCAGCTATTGCTAATTTTAAACTTCTCAGTATAGGGTTTTCATAACATTCATGTTGCAGCAGAGTCTGTGGTGTAAATAGAGTACTCATCTTTGGACAGTCATTTTCTTTTGGGCTATTCCCGGTGGCAACTCCTTTCCCTCCAATATGGGCTTAATGATTGGAAAAGGAGTGTGAAGTGTTATGGCCTGAGCTTGGGTTAGCTCATCTGTTTCCCTTAGTGCTGTGTAGGCTGTCAAAAGCACTTTTCATAAAGCGTGTAATTTGACTGTGACCCCGGCCATAACTTCGAGCCAAATTGTATGTGGCGGCGGGGTACCGTTTCTCCTTCTTGCCATAAGGCATAGGACATCCCTGTGTTTCCCACAGTGAGGTACAAATGAAATGGGGCATTAGGGTGAATCGGACCCATAAACTGATAAGTGTGTATCTTGTTATCAGCTGTCTCAGAGCTTCCTCATGGGAAGGGGTGGCTCATTCCCATCGAGCATGCTTCCTGAGCAAATTATACGGGGAGTAGGTACGAATTAAGATTCCCCGTTTTTCCAAATCTTCAATTAGTTCACAGACAGTGGAGCTGGTCGAAATACTGGCAGGAATAGGGTTCTACCCTTGAGTGGAAGCTATGCTCCCTGACCTTAATATAGGCCTGCCTTACCTCCTTCACCTTCATCTGCACCTGCTTTTGGGTGTGGCTGCGGCCCTTCTGACCCAGGCTCTTGGCCATATATGTCCACATTCCTGCACCTGGTATGGAGATCCTGAAGATTTGTCTCCTCTCCCCAGATCTCAATGAGATTCAGGATCTCTACACCAAGCCAGGATGGTGAGCCTCCTCTTTTGCCCCCGGGCAGGGGCTTCAGAGCTGTCTGCCAGCTCCTTTGCAGCTGTGGAGGGCTCGGTGGGAGCATGGAGGTCACCCATGGTGGCAGGGAAGGCAGTGAAGGCTGCTGGTGTGTGGCACAGGAGTAGCAGGGCTTTCCTTGTGCCACAAGCTCTTTCTCCTGAGGCTGCACCTTTAAATGCTTCAGGGGAAGGAGAACTATAGAGTTCTGAGGTGTGGGTACAGAGTGAGTACCAGGGTACCTGTGAGGCCCCTGGAGACCACTTATTCCAAAATAACCACAGCTGTGTTGTCTACACAAACCCTATTTCAAAATAACTACTTCAAACTAGACGTTATTCCTCATGACATGAAGGTTACAGCATTTAGAATAAGAAGACTGTTACTTCAAATTTATTTCAAAATAATGGGCTTGCTGGATAGATGCTCATTTTGTTATTTCGAAATAACATGAGTTATTTCAAAATAACGCTGCTGTGTAGACGTGCCCTGAAGATGCTTGATAATGCACACTTTCACTAACTCATAGTTTTTAAATTGAATTGCTATACAATTTTCAAACAGGCTATATTCAGATGGGATCTGTAAAGCCTTTCTAATTTGTCTGCAGAAGGTGACATTCAAGGTGAGAGGTCCTGCATATGGAGGAGGTCAGCACTGATGACCATATATGGTCGTTTCTGGCCTTAAAGTCTATGACATTTTCAAAGGTACTAGTCACCTAATTCTCATTTATTTCAATGGGAATTAGACACCTTAATAACGCTGAGAATCTGGGTCCAAGCCATGAGTGAACTGTGGGTTGGAAGGGGCCAGAATCCACAAAAGAAAACTTGCAGAGTAAAAACAACTTTCTTGGAGTAGTCTTTTTGCAAACATTCCATAGAAGTCAACAGCTAGAGGGCTGCTCTATGACACGGCTGCATGAGGATGATATTTCAAAGTTTAGAAGGGAATTGTTTGCTTTTAAAGATGGTCAAAGAAGAAATGTCATCAAATAGCTAGAGGGTGGTGAGGCATGTTCCCCCGATTAACTGTAACAAACATTATTGGAATTATTTCCACCCTGAACTTTCTGTAGCACAAATGCTTTCGGTTACAGCTGTGATTTTTACTTTAAAAAAAGATCTTCAAGAGCTCCATGTCTAGGAAATCTGTTTTGCAATCTGTTTGGTAAATAACAAAAACTATTTCTAATTTGTGAAAATAAACATAAAAATTCAGCAATGTTTTCTGTCAACATTTGTTCTATAATTTTATAGGCAGCCATTAGCATTTGCAGTTGCCAAAACATTGTAAACCAAATGATAGCTGCAATGTTATTTTACTTTGAAAATTGCTTATTTGATCTGCTCTGACCGTATTGTCCATTTTATACTGCTGTCAACATACTGCAGCATCTTGGTTTTTCCCTTCAGATATTTCAAGCAAACTTTCTCTTGTTTACTTTTCCAATACATATTCTGGTAGAAGCAGCGAAGAAAAATAAACAATTTATTACATCACCCTGAAAACCAAATGTATTTTGTCTAAAACCAAATTTTCTGTCAAACCAAATTTTCTGTCTAAAACTAAATTTGATAGATGTTTGAGGAGCCCTAATGAAAAATGATTTTTCAAAATAATTGTCATTATTGGTAACTCTCTTTATTGTATTGTCATCCCTCACAATATTTGGTGTTTTTCTTAAAGCCATTGCTCCTCGATTCACTGAAAATAGCCTTTGTGGTTTCAGGGTAGCCCAGCCAGCGAGCTCAAAAACATTACCTGAGTGTACCATAAAGGCTTAAAAGACAGAAACCTCAATGTTATTGTATTACATTCAATTATTAACTGTATTACATTAATTTTATTTTATTAAATCAAGGTCATTAAATTGGGAATCTAGCCCCATGTTTTTAAATACTTGGCATTGGCAGTAGTGAGTATTCCAAAAGAGACATAGCTGACATTGTTTCAAGATTTTCATAATTGTGATGGTCTCATCTCTGAGCAAGAGCTACTATATTTCTGACATTTTCCCATAGGAGGGCAGCCTAATAAATCTGGCCCCAAGTTACCTAATTTTGGCAGGGCACTGGTCACAAGGACTTAACAAAAAATCCATTCTGAGCAAGAGATATGCATTGTGAATTTTCTACATGATTTCTGGCTCTCTCTCATAGCCCAGAGGAGTTTTAACACATCTAAATTTGTATGCTCAGTAACCTCATAGGGTTTATTTAGTGATAAATTCCTTTGAGGTTCTACCCTGAAAATGTATTTGTTCACTTCTGTCTCGGTCCTCAATCAGCTATGGATGTAGGCAGCCTAGTAAGTCAAGTGACATCTGTGGAGTTCCACATGGCCTGTCAAATGAATCTCATGTCCTGGGTGTCTGAGATGCAGAACCACATGAGGATTAGCTACCTAAAGCCCAAATTTTGGCCATGTCTAGATGTACAGCACATCTGGTAAAAGATGTTCTGTGCTGATGGAAGAGAGCTTTCCTCTCTTCATAAAAAACAAACAAACAAACAAACAAAAAACAAACAAACAAAAAAAGCACCTCAGAGACCAGCATAAGCTATGTTGGCAGAAAAAGCTTTCCCACCAACATAGCACAGTGCATGTGAGTGCTTATGCCGGTGCAATTTATGTCACACAATGGAGAGGACTATTCTTTTCCCTGAGGAACATCAGTTATATCAGCATAGCCCCCTACAGCTTCCAGTGGCCACTGATTACCTTTCCTGGCTAGTGGGAGCGATGGGAAGTGGTGTACCACCAGGTATTGTTTCATACGAGCAATTTAAAAGTGAACTAGCTGCAAGGTAAACAGCTGGCTTGGTCTGTGGAAAGAAGGGAATTAGGGGCGGCTCACAGACTAGTAGCCTGATGAAAAAGTCCAAAGGGCCTGAGATGAGGGGCAGGCATGGAGTACCCTTTTCATAGGATTTGCTCAAGGAAACTCAGGAGGTGAGTAATTAGGCTGACTCCACCTTCTGGAGTACATGCAGTGGTCTGAAGATCCCCATGCATTGATCAGTGTTCAGAGATCCACTCTGGTCCCCAAGTCATCATCCAGGAGGTCTTAGACCCTGGTGACTTTGCCAGGATCAACTGCTGCTACATTGAGCAGGACTTCAGCAGCTAAGCACAGAATTGGAGTCTGTGTAACAAAGGTTCCACAAGGAGGTCTGTCCCCTTGGTAGCTGCCATGGACCTGGTCACCAACACCAGCTCTAGGTTGGAGGAGGTCCTGGGAGAAGATTGGCAGCCTGGAAAGAGGTCTCGCTGAAGATCTTTTGGATGGAGATAAAGGAGCTGCCAGGTCATACCGAAGCCCTCAGATGTGACACAAGAAGGCATTTGCCAGCATGGGCTACACTGGATTACCTGCATCATAAAGGAGTCTTTCCATGGCTGGAAGCAGAAGACATGGAACTGGCTGCAAAGGCAAACCAGACCCTGTCCTCCCTCCTCTAGGGGAAGACTCAGAATCCCAGCAGTGACCCTCTGCTGTCCCATCCAGAAAACCTACAGAGCTAAACTCTGGAGTCAGGCCAGAGCGTGAACAGAACAAGCTGGTTAAGTACGAGTGCCTTCATTCCTTGGGACTAGAGCAGTCCTGTCAATCTTCACAGCTGCTTAGCCGCCCTGTTCTGTAAATTATTCCACTTCTCCACTGAAAAAGGATGCATGGGAGAAAGGTAAATGCTGAGATATAGCAGTGGATTAGCACTCCACCAAATGGAGTACAATTTTCCATTTTGGGTTTGCCCACTTGGAGGAAATTTCTCCAGCATGCTTTTCTGGTAGCTGACTCATTAAATTAGGGAGAGAAGAGATCTGCAGCCTTTTTGCAACCAGGTTTAGAGAGAGACTCAGAACAGGCTCCATTTTCTCAATTGGTAAGCATTCTTAGTTCTTAATACATTTTTCTCTTTTCTTTTTCCTGTGGAAGTTGCATCTTCTCACATGAATTTCCGATATAATGTGGATACAATGTCATAGTTTTAATTTATAGTGGTTAAACAATCGATCATTGCATAAATTACTTAACAAACCACAAATGCTTAATTTTTATGGTTAACTGTGATAGATTGCCTTCTCTAGGGAGTACAAGCAAAATACACAGAGCATCTGATAGTAACAAAACACCTGGAACTGCTGCAAATACATTTGCTTTCTTCTGAGGTTTAAATATTATATTATGCATGATTTAGAGAAGATTTTGTAACTTATTTATCAGGATATAAACAACTTTTAAAATAAACATATTTGTAGCAGTTGTTGCACGCTTATGCCTGTTTATCAGGCCATTCAGAGATAAATGCTAAAGAGAAATTAAACAAGCCATTTCAAGTTATGCAATGAGTTGACTTGTTTTGAATTATGCTCCTGATTCTGTGATTATAGTATCTAATTACAAGAAAATAAAATCAACACTGTTCTTTGCTTATATTTTATTGTTAGATGTACCTCCTGCAGGTTTAGGAAAAATCTCATTGCAGTAACCAAGTTTTGACCTGTGCTAATGAATAGCAAATTTGCTGGTCTGCTGTTTTGCTCAGGACAGAGTGCTCAGTTATCTGCTGATGCAGCCATTAGCTATTCCCATGTTGCTGAAGTATGGGATTGAAGAAAGGATATATTAGCCACAGACTCTCAAAGGGGCAGATCATCACAGTTCTTACTTGGTCAAACAGGGAGCAAACCCCTCATTTTATCCTCTACTTAGATTGCACCTTTGGCTGTGGAAAATAAGAGCAAGGTTTACTTGCACCAAACTTTTCACTTTAGGAAAGCCAATATGGAGGGGAAGACCAATGGCTGTAACACTGCCATATCTTGCTGGTGAAGTTGGTGACCAAATACACGGTGGTAGAGGGGCTGAATAAGGTACTCTCCAAAAAAGGTTGAAATAATATGCTCCCCGCTCCAGAGCAGGAGAGGAAATGTAACTTAGAGTAAGTATGCACTGCAGGGTTTTTCGGGAAACACTCCACTGCATCTAGGGAACGTGTTTGCTCTTCTGCTTTTTTTCTGAGAAAGAGCAAACACGCACTTTCAGGGAGCCTTGTATACATTGTTCTATGCGGAATAAGGGATCCACCAAAAGCAGAGGCTTTTTTTCCATTTGGCCCACGCAGGGACAAATGGCGTAAAAGCCTCTTCCGGAAAAGCAATTGGAAAAAGCTACGCAAATTGCAGAGCACAATTTACATTGCTTTTTCCAAAAAACCCTATAGTGTACACCTAGCCTTAGTCATGGCTGACTGATCTAATCCTGTCATGGTACAGTTAGGCTAGGTTTACACTATAGGTTTTTTTTTGTAAAAAGCTACACAAATTGTGCTCTGCGATTTGCGTAGCTGTTTCCGATCACTTTTCCAGAAGAGGTTTTTTCACCATTTGGCCCCATCTAGATGGGGCCAAATGGCAGAAAAGCCTCCTCCTTTGGCAGATCACTTATTCCTCATAGAATGAAGTATACAGGACCCCCTAAAAGTGTGCGTTTGCTCTTCTGCAAAAAAAAGTGGAAGAGCAAACACATTCCCTGGATGCGGCAGAGTTTTTCCGGGATATCTCCAGTTGTTTATTTTATTTTATTTTATTTTATGTTATTTTATTTGTGTGAGGTTTTTTAAACTGTGGAAGTGCATTTGCTTACCTTATTCTTGAATCTCTACTACTGAGAGATACTAACACGAATTTGAAATTTGATAACATTATGCTAGCATTTTTGCCATAAAAGTGAATGGAAACCTTGATACCTCGGCAGCACAGCAAGCCAGAGATCAAGATTTATTTATTCTTTTCGGGGAATAAAAATTATCAAGCAAAAATTTCAGAAACCATGAAATGGGCTTAGCTAACTGGTTATAGGGATGACTGCAATGTGGCCTTCCTTAAATGTCTGCTTCAAGTTTAGTGCCAATTTTCCCTTAAATACAAACAGAATGCAGAGTGCCATCTGATAAATGGGATGCAAGGTATGGAGGTTGTGAAGAAATTAGCCTCAAGATTCTTTTGGAAGAATAGCAGCAAGTTCAACTTCCCCTAGAAAAACAAAAGAAGGATATAGCATACTTAGATCAAATATGTTCACATTTCAGGGCCAGATCTCAGCTGAAGTAAAATGGCATAATTCTATTGACTTAACTAATTTATTCCTGCTTGGGATCTGGTCCTGAATTGCCATCAGTAGAGTCATGAGAGTTATGTCTACTTAAGAACATAAGAACAAAATAACTTAAGAACAGCCGTATTGGGTTGCACCAAATGTCCATCTAGTTCAGTGTCCTCTCTTTCAATAGTGGCCAATGGCAGATGCCCCAGAGGGAGTGAACAGAGCAGGGAATCATCAAGCAATCCCTCTCCTGCCACCATTCCCAGCCTCTGACAGAAGCTAGGGACACCAATCCTACACATCCTGTCTAATAGCCTTTGATGGACCTAACCTCCATGAATTTATCTAGTTCTTTCTTGAAACCTGTTAAAGTCCTGGTCTTTACAACCTCCTCTGGCAAAGAGTTCCACAGGCTGACTGTGCACTGTGTGAAGAAAAACTTCCTTTTGTTTGTTTTAAACCAGGCTGAGGATCTGGCCCTCAGTTTTCTGCACTGTACCAGACATGACAATGTGCACAGATACTGTCTTTATTTATTGTGAAGTTATGTCCATCTAAGTCATTATTTCAGGGTATTCCTGTTGGTTTAAGACGCTTTTTATGGCCAAAGTGCAGACTGTTATCTTCCAGGGGAGCTGTTCAGAAGTGAAGAGTGTGCTTCTTGTAATCCTGACACCTTATGTAGTCAACTATATCTGTGCAAGATGGGTGTAATGGTACTAGCTGATATTGGTGTAATGTCTATTTTGTGCAGATGCAAATAAATGCAAGAGGTCATCCATAGAAAAACTGGCTCATGGGTATGGAGATGGTGTGTGATAGATAAACCCTGTAATAAATCAGAATCATTAGACGAGATAATTCTCAATGTATTGCCAAACTAAAATATCATGTTCCATGGTTCATGTTGTTTAATACATTTATGCATGTGATTCTAGGTTGTATCAACAGGTGTGTTGTAAGCAAAACTCGTGAAGTCATTCTGCCGCTCTACTCTGCACTAGTTAGGCCTCAGCTGGAGTACTGTGTCCAGTTCTGGGCGCCACATTTCAAGAAAGATGTGGAGAAATTGGAAAGGGTACAGAGAAGAGCAACAAGAATGATTAAAGGTTTAGAGAACATGACCTATGAAGCCAGGCTTCATGAACTGGGCTTGTTTAGTTTGGAAAAAAGAAGATTAAGGGGGGACATGATAGCGGTTTTCAAATATCTAAAAGGGTGTCACAAGGAGGAAGGCGAAAATTTGTTCCTCTTGGTTTCTGAGGACAGGACAAGGAGTAATGGGCTTAAAGTGCAGCAGGGGAGGTTTAGATTGGACATTAGGAAAAAATTCCTAACTGTCAGGGTGGTCAAATATTGGAATAAATTGCCAAGGGAGGTGGTGGAATCTCCCTCTCTGGAGATATTTAAGAACAGGTTAGATAGACATCTGTCAGGGATGGTGTAGACGGAGCTTGATCCTGCCTTGAGGGTGGGGGGCTGGACTCGATGACCTCTCGAGGTCCCTTCCAGTCCTATTATTCTATGATTCTATGATTAGTCGAAGATTCTGCTGAGTCTTCAGAAAGTTGACTAAGAGTTTTAGTTGAGGTTGTACAGTATCTTCACACTGTCTTCTTTCTTAGTCCTTGTGATCTTTATTTGCATTTTAAATACTTATAATTAATAATTTTGCTTTAATTAATCAATTAATTAAACTGTAACTGTGCTGAATGAGACTCAAAGGTTTCTAACCAGTAAAAATATCAGTCATGCTACTGGCTATTTCAATTTTTGCACATTCAAAGTATTCTTTCTATAATCAATGCTTAAACTTCTGCAGTTTCTTCTGTTCCCACGTTTTGTGCACTTTTTGGTCCTTTCAATTGTGTATGAAATAACTGATAAAGAGTCACATGTAACTAAATTTAAATATACTCTATATTATGCCAGAACTGGTACTGAATGTACTATGTACTTAGGATACATACAAGGGCAATAATAAGGACAAGAATTTTTAAATATTGTTACAAATCAAGAAACCATACTCAATTGTGTCAGATTCCCCAGAGTGCTAATGTACTGGCACCTATAACAGCTAAGCTATTGCACTCTGCGTTCTTCTTGAATCTGTAACTCCAAATCACTCTATTCATAAGGGATGAATAAGAAACTAAACTGTCAATGCATTTTTTAATGACTGGATCATTTATGCTATGTACTTCATTATAACTTAGGAGATCCCTTATCTGACAGCAGAATTCTCTGAGGCAAAAAAATCTTTGTTATACTTTTAGATTCTTTTATGATACCTGGATTTATTTGAATTATATAGAGAGAGAACCATGCCTTGGCAAGAAAGATGAATGATACATCTTTCTTTATTATAGTTGCTATTTCGGCATGCTTGAGTTGGTTTGTGACCTTTCCTGGTGTGTGGGAGGTAGAGGACTGCTGAAAACAAAAGAATGTAATGACAAGGGCAGGGATACCATACTTATGAAAAATTGTTGGCTTTGTAGGGAACAAAATTTCCACAGGGATAGAGTGGTTTGATATAGAGGGTGTTGAGAGAGCCTTCTAGTGCTCTCCCAAGAAGTACTGATAATCCGGTGAAGCTACAAACTCTGTTAGAAAAGGGGTGTTTATGAGCAACTCTGTGGCCTTTTTTTTTTATTAAACAATCAATTCAAAGGAGAATTTGATATCAAACAATTGTGGTTTCATCGTATTAGTAAGCTCCCCATACTATGTAATGCATATTGAATATGTGCAAACATTTATATGTGTGCATTCTTTGTTCACTTAAGAGGTTCTGATGATACATGTAGGATACGATTCTAGATTTCTAGATCAGAAATATCAGGTACAGTAAACTGAGATCTGCAGAACTCTTTTTTAGCTAAAACAAGAAGAAGACTCTTCTGCTCTTGGATCTTTTGACCTTGCAAAATTTAGAAACTTGTGTAGGCTCTGCAGACATACCACCTAGTGCTCTGACCTCATCTAATCCTTCAAAAAAGCCATATTTGCCAGTATTTATGTGGCAAATCCATAGCGAAACTCTTGAATCCTGGTACCCTTTTCCCCCTGTGTCTGTACTGAACCACTACCCCAACAAGTTAGAAAAGATGTAGCACAGTGTTCCAAATGATATATAAAGCTATGATCCTGACCAACTGATGGCATTTATGATCCCATGAGATTTTTCTGTAATTTGTAGCATTTATAAATAGGTATAAATTCATTGTACATAAAAACGTACATGAAATATCATAAAATATTTCTTAACAAATGAAATTTAGAGCAAAATTACCTATGTGAAATATTATACTTATGATATGCACCAATAAGCAGGACTTGAATCCACATATAGGTTCTTAAAATGGTGCATTTCAGAATCATATCCATGCACATGAGACAAATCTGGGCTTGAACGGTGATATTCAACCTAGCTTTAACTCTGTTTGAAGTCAGTAGACAAAATACCTGGGATAATTTGGCTTATACAATTTTAAGGACCTGTCCTGCTGCCTATGAAGTCACAGGGAGTTTTCATCACTTTAAACAGGATCAAAGATGCATCTTTCACATTTAAATTAACTAGATACGATAACTTCTTTAGAAAGGTATTGTGTATTGGCCATGGAAATTTAAAATAAAAAAGATCAGAAGTTCTTCTGGTGAGAAACTGTCCAATCAGAGATTATTGAAAGTGTTACATTAAGAATTTAGAAGGAATGGTCACAATATCTCAGTCAAAAACAATTACAGATAATATTTTAACACTAAATTTTATATTCATTTATAATAATATGTGCACTTAGGAAATACATCAAACACTAATCAGAGTTTGAGGGCTGGGAAATATAACAGATGTTTCCCCAATGCCCTAGCTTTGAATGGAAGCCACCCAGAGGGAATATTTGATGAAATGACAAGAGTTACACAGTTTGGGTTTTGTTAAGTTTTTTAAATACATATAATGTAGAATCCTGTAACTTAGGGTATAACGTTAATAATGTAGCGGCAACCGAAAAGAACACTTTCTGCGAGATCACTTTTTTCAAAAAATTATCAGGAACAATTATTCTAATGCAGATTTCCTGAAAATTCCTCACTGCGGGGTACGTACTTTTTCTGAATAATCAGCAGAATGAATAATGAAATCAAAAGAAGATATATCTGGAAATGCACTTTTAGATTATCCAATCCATGACATTATTAATACAAGATTGCAAAATACATCAACAGCCCCAGAGATGTAACTACTGGTATCTAACTAAGTCAATTATTGGTGGGGTAAACTGAGGCAGTCCATGGTATCTTGCTGAGAACTCTCATTCAAATCCTAAATCTGAGGCCTGGGAATTTACAGCACAAGGAGCTACCGGGACCCTAGTCGCCCTGACAACTACATTCCAAGAGGGCCCCACTCTTGGATAAGCCCTGGATGGTCCATAAACAAACCACGCGGAAGCGTTTCTCACTGTCTCCTTTAATTTTAGATAAATAAGCCTGGATTCCAAGGACTGCGCCAATGCATCACCCCAGTAGTAAACGCATCATAATTTCAGCAGATAAAATTGCCATCATCATATCTTTTGTTTATGTTGGCTTATTTAGCTTGTTAGGAATAACTATCTGTAGTATTGATAAGATGTTTAATTGGCGATGGGTGGAGATATTGTGTAACCTTTGCAGTTTATTGGCTTCTGTGCTCATTACATCTTGTCACCAGAACCTATGAAATTGCTTCCACTCCGCCCACCGGCTGCCTATATAATTCAATGTAATGTTTTGATTAACTAGTGCTCTCCAGGTTAACCCCTTGTGGGTACTCCACCATCACTGGTGTACAATAAATCCTCAGCTTGTTTTCACCTGCATCCAGAGTGTCCAGAATTATTCCCTACAGTGGGGCACTAGTGACTAAAGGTAAACAGATAATTGAGTTTTTTTGCTTGTTGACAGCTCAAAATAAAGAAATAAGCAAATTATATAGTGCATATGGAATTAAAAATGATCCCAAACTCAGAAAAAATATTTTGGGAGAAATGAAAGGTTTTGCTTAGATTTTGAGGCATTTTTAACTTTTAAGGAAATGAAGAATTGGAGTTACAAAATTGGAGGAGATCCTGTTGCTATAAGCTATACCAAATAGTCTTGTTATATAGCATTCACCTGAGATGTGGAAGGTCTGGTTCATATCTCCCTCTCAAACAGGCATATGAATCCAGGTCTCTCTCTAGCCAGCAGGTTTGTGGCTATTTTGAGAGGGGTTTCTCCTACTGAAGCTGTACATGTAGCTTAATTAAATAAGCATTTGCTTAGGGACTGGAAACTGAGTGCCCCCCTTCCCAGGAGAATGCCCAACTATTAGGCTATACTGTAAATCTCTCTCACTCTTTCTCTCTCTCCCCACAATAACTATTTCTTACTAAGGTGACCCATCAGCCTGCCACTGTGTATGTGCACCCTGCCCACCACAACCCTAATCCCTCTGGAGAAGCTGGGCCACACCTAAGTGGTACTGTAACCAGTGTGTCAGGTTGCAATGACTGGAATGGGAAGTTGGGTCACCCCTAGCAGGATGGAAGCCACCACTGCAGAGTGAGTATGGATCAGCTTGTTCTCCAATTCCGTACCTCCCATCAGCAGCTCCCCTCCACACTGTGCCAGGAGAAGAGTACATTTATGCAGGTCAGTGATGGATTTATTTGGTCCTGTGCCTGATGCCCCATCTAGAACCTTTTCAGGATGCAAAGGTTCCTCGTGGAATGAGGAGTAACGGTAGTTCGAACTAGGAAGCCTAGTTCGAACTACCTCGTTCGTGCCGCGTGTAGCCGCGCGGCACGGGGTTCGAACCAGCCAGGATTTAAAAATGGCAGCGCAAATGAAATTCAAATCCCGGGCTTCATTTGCAAGTGCGGTATGCCTACATTACCCCGCTAGTTCGAACTAGCGGGGTAGTGTAGACATACCCTATGTGATTGGGCAACAAAATGGCAAATGAAATTTAATGTTGATAAATGCAAAGTAATGCCCTTTGGAAAAAAAATCCCAACTTTATATACAATATGATGGGGACTAATTTAGCTACAACTACTGAAGAGAGAGATCTTTGAGAGTCTAATTCCCCATCCCCAACTAGCAGAAAGTAATTGAGGATAGTTTTCTGAAAACATCCACTCAATGTTCAGCAGCAGTCAAAAAATCAAATAGAATGTTAGGTATCATTAAAAAAGGAATAGAGAATAAGACAGAGAATATTTTATTACCTCTGTATAAAAGCATGGTACTCCCACATCTTGAATACTGCATACAGAAGTGGTCAACTCATCTCAAAAAGATGTATTGGCATTGGAAAAGGTTCAAAGAAGGGCAACAAAAATGATTAAGGATTTGGAAGGGGACACATATAAAAAAGAGATTAAAAAGACTTTGGGTTTTTATCTTAGAAAAGAGGAGACTAAGGCAGTATATGATAGAGGTCTATAACATTTTAATTGGTGTGGCAAAAGTGAACAAGGAAAAGTTATTTATTTGTCTGTAAATGGGTGACAGGCAAGGGATCACATAAGGATTACCTGTTGTGTTCCCTCCCAGCCACTGTCAGCTGACAGGACACAGGGCAAGACCTTTGTTCTGACCTAGTATGGCCATTCTTGTCCTTATAGTTATGGTACACACCTTGAAGCAAGGAGACTTGAGTTTAAATTCTTACTCCTGAGCAGGGGATTTGAATCTTGATCTCCTCTGCTTCCAGATAAGTGGGGTGTTAGGCATGGAGGGCGGGGGGGACAGAAGGCACCAGCAAAACCTCTTACTCTTTTGGCTTTGTGAATGTTATGTAAGTGTCAATGTAATTCTTGCCAAATATGAGATTTTTTTCAAAATTAGGGAAGGTGACGGGGACTATGGCTTGTTGATCTATTACCCTGACTTTTATAGGCCCCATAGTTTGCTCACTATCCGTACTCTTATAACCCTCTATGGTTATGCTGGGAAGGGGAAAATACAGCTTTAATAAACTGATTAGGAATAACAGAGTGAGCTTTGACGGTGCCCCACTATTTTGACTGAGCAAGCAATGTCTTAAAGTAATCAGGAATATATTCTAAATATAATGTACTAACCATAAATAATGAGTAAGCAACCTCTTTAATTATGCAGACATGTATGAAATGTGGTAGAAATGTACTAATAATCAAGGTATATTTTGGTCAGAATAAAAGAATTACTAGGAACCAATACCCTATAGCTCTGTGTACACTATGAATTTGAGGTCTAATTATCTGACTCATATGTACATTCTCATGCTAGCTCTCAATAAGTTATCATGAGTAGAAATAGTAATGTAGCCATAATAGTAATGGCGACCTCAGCAGAGGCATAGTTGAGGTGTGTTCAGAGGAGGCATAGCTGAGGTGTGTTGAGCACACAGGAGTTTGTACTTGGCATAGTTCATCTATTCATTTGCTTCTGCTACCCATACTACCATCACTATACTGATATTTATATTCATGCTGGCTCAATGAGAGTTAATGCAACTATGTTTACACAAGCAAGAGAATCACACCCCTCATTCCTAGAGTAGGCCTAGCCTAATTGGGAGAAGCTATAAATAGGGAATCAGAACCAGGAGGGAATGGGAACAGACTGTCAGACAACTGTGGAGGTTTGGTTCTCCAGCTGGGTAGTAGCTATAATTATACTTCTTTCTGCCATGTGCTGTTGAACTGATTATCTAATAAATCTAATCAAAACTAACTTACTCAAGATCTTCTAATTGTTCAACTGATTTAAATTCAAGGAAGCATTATTTGTAGAACATGTACTTAAAATTATGATG
The DNA here is from genome assembly GCF_052426305.1 of Pelodiscus sinensis. Lineage (NCBI taxonomy): Eukaryota > Metazoa > Chordata > Testudines > Trionychidae > Pelodiscus > Pelodiscus sinensis. Next base: position 224,196,031 of record NC_143052.1, read on the forward strand.
CTTTTTAAATTACTGGTTATGGATTTATTACTGGTTAGCAATTATTGACAAACTGAATAGCCTTTATTGTTTAAAAGTCTCAGAACGGTAATGGTATTACTCTACAACTTTAAAAAAATCCATGAGTAGTCCTATCGTACCTTAGAGGGTCATACAACTAAGCATCCTCTAATGTGATGTATGCCATCAAGTGCCAGCAATGCCCCTCTACCATATATATTGGCCAAACTGAAGAGTCTCTACAACAGAGGTAAAATGAACACAAGTCAGAGTATGTCTATCTGTGGAAGTGGGTTTTGCCCATAAAAGCTCATGATAATATTTATCTATCTAGCTATCAACAAATTGAATACAAATTCATAAATTAGTTTTGGTCAACTGAAAACTGTATTTATTGATGAATAACTGTTTGTCTTTAAAATTTTATCCAGCTCTATTAGGAACAGCTGAAGCTAAGGTTGAATGAGAGAATTTCTAAAGACCCTTTTTTCCTAGCTCATCCTAACTTCACAAAATGTTAATCTTTCATTCTAAAATATTCTAAGTTTTCTTTCTGTTAGCAACTGTTGCTTGAGCAAACTTTTCAGCTGTTTTTGAGACTATTTTGACAAATATATTTTTCCATAATAATTATACTTAAAAATCATGCAGTGATTTGATTTTAGCAGCTGTAGTACAAAAGCAGACAAAACATGGCCTGAGGAATAAATACAGCCCACCACTGAACCACTTCCCTGTGGAAACCTGGGGCAGGGTCCCTGACTGCCACACCTCTGCACATTATTTAAAGCTGCCAAATGTGGGGGCCATGTCCCCTCTGTGTGTTGCATGCCCCAGAGGTGAGGGATTCATATGTTGCCCCCAGCACAATCTTGCAGCTCCCAATGGCCAAAAATGGGAGCTGCATGGGCTTTGCTTGTGGCACAGGCAGTATGCGGAGGGCACATGGTCCCCACAGTTAGCCACTTTGAGTAGCGTGTGGGGGCTCGCAGGCAGGGAGCTGTCTTATGGGTCCCACTGAGCTGCTGGCCTGGAGCCATTTTAGGTAAACACCTCCTGACCATAGCCTACATTTGCGATCCCACCCTTTCTCTCTCCACAATCCTCTGCACTGTTGTCCCAGGTCAGAAACCCTTCCCAGACCTTGCACCCCTTCCTATATTTCTTCTCCAGGTTGGAATCCTGCCCTGTACTTCCTGAGCTCCTATCCCCTGCTCCAGGTCACAATCCCCTCCCTCAACCAAACTCCTTCCCAGATCCCACACCCCTCCTGCACCCAGTCCTGTACCCCAACTCCCTTCTGTTCCCAATGTCCATCACATATTCCACACCTCTTCCATTATCAGGGTACAGTGCGCCCTCGACCACTTACCAATTTCTTATAGTGTCCCCCCTCCCCAAGAAAAATTATTGCCACTCCTGCTCTAGTTAGACAGATCTGGAGAGGTTTAGAAAATAGAAGGCTGATAGAAATTTGTTCCTGTAGAACACTGACTTTTTTAATTTGGCCAAAACAGGATATCACATATGCACATTAAATGGTATTATGTTTTAGCATTTTCTGCCAGTACAGAAGGTAAGCTGCACTCCATATTCCATTTGCAAAAGTCAGGCAAAAATCAACAGAAGTATATAGAGATGAGCAAATAACCCATAATAAATAATACTGGCTCTTTTCGTGTTCATGGATTGCCATGGACATGTTACAGTTTTCTCAAACATGCTAGTCAAAATTTTGTTCTAGCCAGCAGCATATGTTTCTATTGGTTGTGAACATCCATACATACCTTGGTACATTTAAACAAAAAACTATGAGTGTGAAACCCAGAAGCACAGAGGTCACTGACAAGAGAGCGTGAAGTCTGTTCTACTGACTTAACTGAGAGCCAGCTGGCTTTATGTGATAGAGGCACATGGCTTTAGCCTTTAAGGTCACAGGCTCAAACCCACCTGCTGGGTTTATTGGCTTGACAGATAGACAGAAAAAAATAGAGAGAACATTATTCAGAGGGTTCATTACACACTGAGTCTGAGCTCTTACTTGCGTATTGCTTCTTAATCCCCATCAGAAACTTCACTCTCATTTTCAGTGCAGCTTTTACCCTTGGCTCTCTGGAACAGCTGCGATTTGAATCTAGGTTCTGGTTTCACTGTGGCAGGTAACCCACTCACTTTGCAATGAGAATGCAGACCAGATCACTTGAGGCCTATAGTCCTGCAATGCATTCTTACAATTACTCTCCTCCCACATAATAAGTTCTCCCACTATAGACAGATAAATTCTCTCAGTATGACACTAAAGAATCATAGAGTAGCTCACTTACTATAGCAGTAGTGAGTACACCATAACATAAACTGGCTTTGCATCGGGCTAAGTTAACATTCACACAGGCTAATTCTATAATGAAGACATCCATAGATGAGCTAGCACAGGCAGGATCTGGGATGGTGTGTACTGAGTAGCAGTTAATGAACCAAATTTTCCCTTACCTATGTGTATGGGTACATCTACACTGCAACACTACTTCGAAATAACTTCATGTCTATATAGCAGGCAGTTATTTCAAAATAGTGTCAAAATATTGTCAAACTGGAGGACTTCTTACTCCGACTCCTGTAACCTTCATCCTACGAGGAATAACGGAAGTCTGAGGAATAGTGCTCTATTTCAAAATAAGTGCTGTGTAGGCGTTCGCAAATTCGAAATAAGCTATTTCAAAATAAGCTATGTAATTGATAAAGCTCAATTTGCATAGCTTATTTCAAGTTAAGCCCTGCAGTGTAGACACACCCTAAGATACAATTTGCTGGGAGAGATGTCAAGAGTAGAGCTGATTGAGAATCACTTATGTTGGTAGTTGTTGTGGTTGAAAAATGCCAGTGTGTCAAAACTGAAATTGTTCCCAGGCCAGAATCGGTTATGAGAAAAATCTGAGTTTTAAAAGGGCAGATATTTTAAATTGTTGAAACACTTCATGTCAACATTTTCTTTATTGATTTGAAACAAATCTATTTAAAAATATAAGCTAACAAGATTAAAAGATAGAAAAAAAGTCAAAATAAAAAAAAATATTTTGATTGATCTGATCTGAATTCTTTTGCTTTTGTTTGCTTGTTTGTGATCATTTTTATTTTTTGTCCCAGGAAGAAACTGGAAAAACATGTGAACTGTAAAAAATATTTAAGGGATGGGAGAAGCCAAAACACAGGGCCGTTCAGATGGTAGGCATGTAAGCTGTTGATCCATGCAGATATCATCAGCTGCAGCAAAAACAGTGTCACTGGTTAATGCTTCACCCATCTGGCTCTGCTTCCCATTACCCTGTTTTCTCATCTTCTTTGTGATCACTCCCTACTTCTGCATCTCATGACAGCTGCTCTCCGAAACAGTATACTGGACTTGATACTCTGATCCAATAGGGAAATTTCAATATGGCAATTCCTTTGTTCCTTTCAATTGTCTGGTGCCTACTAGAGAAATAATGTGAGTGAAGTAGTTTCTTGTATTGGGCCAACTTTTGTTGGTGAAAGAGACAAGCTTGCAAGCTTATAATGAGCAGCTCTTTATAAGCATGGCAGCTTGTCTCTCTCACCAACAGAAGTTGAGTCAATAAAACGTTGTTCCTCTAACATCCACAACAACACTGCATGCTGCCTACTAAGCGTCCAGTCTGTCATTTACTTCTTACTTTCTTGCTAACTTGTTCCACCCACAAATATATTCCCTATTATATTATCCTGGTTCCCCTAGGGCCTTTACCAACCTAGTTATTAAGCGCTGGTTACCATAAAGGGATTTTTCCCCTGGCCATGCCCAATTTTATTCTGCCAGATGTGTGCTGAGTGGCATGCCCTAAAGTTCAGGGTGAACAAATACAGAACTTAGGCCACCCATTGTGTTGTTTTCCACAAAAATGGAAGAAGATTAGCAACTCAGAGTCCCACCATGGTAGGAAATGCAAAATATAATATTCAACAGCAATGATTTCAGCATTTGAAATCTTCCTGACCTGATGAGACCAGGTGAAGCAGAACCTTGGAAAGGTTTGAGGTAGTGGCTCTCAACCTTTCCAGACTACCGAGAGTCTTTTAAGAGTCTGATTTGTGTTGCATACGTCAATTTTAACTTCATTTAAAAACTAGTTGCTTACAAAGTCAGACCTAAGCATACAAAAGTGTGACAGCACACTGTTACTGAAACATGGCTTACTTTTTCATTTCTATCATATAATTTCAAATCAATTGGAATGGAAATATTATAGTTACATTTCAATGTATAGAGAAGTATAAACAAGCCATTGCCTGTATGAAATTTTAGTTTGTACAGGCTTCACTAGTGTTTTTATGTAGCCTGGGGTAAAACTAGACCAATATATTGATCAGTTGGAAGACCTCAGAATACACATGTGCCCCTTCTTGAGAGCCACTCATTTAAGGAATCCCTGCCTATCACCTGACTGGATATAGTTTATGAGGAAGAGGAAGCTCGGCCTAGATGGCAAAGGGGAAAGAGAGGGGAATGCCTCTGAGACTGTACCTAGCCTTTTTCAGTTGAATAACTTTATTTCAAGTTTATTTCTTTTGTTCTGAAGCAATAATTCATGTCTTAGGACTTAAATGGACTTGGGTGAGAGGTTTGTTGGGCTAGGAAAGCAGCTCATCAGCCTACATGCGCGTGTGTATGATATGAAATGGAAAAGTATTAAACACTGCTGCTGTCCCCAGTGGTTCTCTCATTTTGTCAAAAACTGCCATTAGTGCTCTTGCTGCTATTACTCAAGCCAGTGCGATTCATGCCCTCTCAAAGATTTTCTCCTGCAAGGTAAGCTGTTAGCTGCCTGCAACCCCTGAGAAGAAATTTTGCAGAGTGCTTGCTGCTGGCATTTCAGAAAGATGATTATTTATATTTTTATAACTTCACTTACACTTTATGCTCTTCCAGCTGCAGATTTCTTAGAGAGCTGAAATGGAGAGAATAAAACTTGAGACCCTTCTCTGCAGTTAACTCTCTACCTCTGTTTCCCTTTAACTGGAAACTAGAGCAGTATCTGAGTTCTCTCCTGTGATTTAATTGCTTTATTGGTTTAGTGTCCCAAAAGAGACTATTCCCCAGCTGTTAGATGTCAAATTTGTGGTTGCCTAACATTTTAATTTGTTACTGTTAGCTGTTAAGCATATAAGGAGATTTATATGTTTCAAGATGAACTCTATAATAGTGCTTATAAGTGCCAATTTTGAACAATTTGTATATAAAAAGAGAAAGGTATTTATCTTATTATTTACACTCACTAGGATTTAGGAGGACAAAACATACTAAAATGGCCCTGGTCGTATACTTGGAAAAGCTACTGTCTTCACAAAGGCCTGGTCTACACTAGGACTTTACATTGACCTTTGCCCCATACGGTC